>NW_022605579.1:118358-124265 GCF_008692095.1 Etheostoma spectabile | reverse complement strand
GATCAAGGCACTGGCTCAGATCTGGAGTTGGTCCCCGGGTGCTGTGATTGGCTGACCACTGCTCCCTTAAGGGATGGGTAAAATGCAGGGAATGAATTTCGTTACATATGTGTTTATGTGAAAAAAGAACCTTACCTTACTTTTCTGTAATTGCTGAAAAGATCGTGACGTCCACCTCAATCATGAACGTCATGAATATGAACGCCATCACCTTTCCAAACCCTACACATATGTTCATAGTGCTGCAAAGGAATATTTTCATTGTAATATTCCCTTGAATTTGTCTTTCATCTCAATCGCAACTAACAGAGGCTAAACCTCTGTAAAAATCCAAGACTAGCTACGTTAACTCCCTTTTATGTTTCTATTTGTTTTTAACTGTCTATTCATGTGTTTTACCGGTTTGTAATGCTTATGATTTTTAACTGTTTTTACTTGTGTTTTTTCTGTTTAACTGATTTTGTGTAAAGCACTTTGAATTGCCCTGTTGCTGAAATGTGCTCTACAAATAAAGCTGCCTTGCCTTGCCTTGCCTTGCCACCCTTTGTAATTGATAACATCAAATCAGGTTAATTAATATAATCATGCACAAATAGCTTCAACATTGGAAGAAACCCAAAACTCCCTTCATGAATGTCAGCTCAATGACGTAAAAAATGACTCTCGCCAAAATGCAACCTAGGGTCTTTTTGTGAGTGTAGTCAAACTGTCGTTCAAAAGCATATTTTACGACTTTTAAGATTGAACATATTTTCATTTTGGTTCAAATGGCCTTTTGAATGGCAGTGCTAGGGGAACTACTATGACAGCATCAAAATGACTATTTTTAAAAACGAAAAACTTTACTCAAAGTATCACCAGGGGCTCTAGACATGAGCTCGAGCATTGAGAACATTGAATGCGTACACAGATATTATTTGACTGGCAAGATGGCGGCGAGCGGAAAAAACTGCCAAAGTGAGTCGTTCAAAACCTTTCTTTTTAGTAAACTGAGCACAGAAACAAAGTTTTATGCTGTGTCAAACCTTCTTAGGCTACGTTGACACACGGGAGAACAATTTCATGAATGGACATTTCTACCTCGGTTTTCAAAAATAACATTGTGCACAGCTGTCAGTTTTCAGAAAAGTTTTCATGTACACGTAACAGTGTGTATATGCCGGCAATGCTGGCAAGAGCATGCCACACCTGTAGGTGGCAGTGTAACGAGAAGCTCAAGCCCACTTTAGCCAATCAGAATCCTGAAAATAGCAACAACAGCAATCAACTGAGCATACTGAGCTAACTGAGCATTTTCACATTATGTTGGACCATCATGGTAGTGGGAAACTGAATTATGTAACCATCGAGTCTGAGAAAACTTACTTCACTGCTGAGTCACAGGACCATCACTATAAAGGTGAGGAGGTAATACAAATGAAATTGGATATGTATCAATGGAAATGCAGAATCAATAACTTTTGCAAATAAGAGATCCATGTCATTTAGACTAATGACTGACAAGCAATGTTTTCCGGATTTCTTTTGACGTAATCGAGGCATCTAGATTCTGGGTGTGGTTTCGCGAAAACAGACTTTTAGCATTGCTTTTTTTTAGGTGATCAAGTTTAGGAAAAGGGCTAAAATGACCTCTGATGCAAAACAAAAATTGAAATGCTGCGTGTTTGGCGGGCAGGTGGACTATTCAAGGGTAATTTCCTCTTCCGTACCCGCCTCGTATCAGCACACATTCGCATTCGGCACACTCGCGTCCTCATCTCGTCCCTTCCACTAATCTCCCATTGCTTTGCCGCTCTTCTCCCTTCCTCCCCCTGCGTTTCTCTCCCTCTTCTCCCTTCCTCCCCCCCCCTCGTTACTCTCCCTCCCCCCCGTGTGCGAGGCGATCATACCGTCGTATGGAGAAATCCGGGTGATCCAAGAGGGCCAGGCAGAAAGGTCACGGAGAGAGTCCGTAAAATGGATGAAGCCTAATGATTAGCTCAACCTTTGCCTAATCAATAATCATTTATCCAACCATATCACCGGCAGCCATAGCCCCATTTGCCATTAACCTCGGCGCTGAGGAGAGAGGCAGTATTGTTTCCTCTGGCAGCTTTACGGCACTCAGATGAGTGGTAGGGGCCGCGATGGAAGCTTAAGGTTGGATCTTGATGGCTCAGATCCTATTAAGGGACTGTAGGTATTTTAGCGTCACAGTGTCATAATACTGTATTTACCCTTTAAATGACTGACTGTGCCACCGGCTGTGGAAACGTGAGAACAGGATGGCCTTTTTTTGTTAAAGGATGCAATACTAATAATAAGGAAAAGGTGTCTTGCGTATGGGATCTTAGTAAATAGATGCCTTATTGGAATTATGTCAAAAATACATAAAAGTGTAATTTAAGGCTGTCAAATCAATTTTTTGTTCGCCCTGCCGTACTCCATTTTGCTTCTTTGCTGCAGTTTCATAGCTTTTTACAGCAAAACACTGACAAAAACTGCAACCTATATCTGCGACATGGATAGCGTCTCTCCACGCACTACCTCTTTCTTTCTTTCTTTCTTTCTTTCTTTCTTTCTTTCTTTCTCTCTCTCTCACACACACACCCACACTCATGCAGCTTTGCCTGTCTCCTCTCTGTCTCTCTATGATGCCATCTTCATCATATTCTCTCCTTCTTTATTGCCTTTAATGACTCCCCCTCTACTTTCATTAATTCTTTATCGATTCTTCCTGACATTGCCTGAATTATTTTCCAATTACAGCAAATAAAAGAAAAGGAAAATCCATTGCAAATACATGCCTGTGCGTGCGTGCGTGCGTGTGTGTGTGTGTTTTAACTCCTTGCTGCACACACAGTACATACCTACTTTTGAGTCATTGGTACCATTTGAAACATGAACACTTGTGGAAATTCGTAGCATTATTTCTTTTCTTTTTTTATTGTAGTTAAAAACACACGCACGCACGCACGCACGCACGCGCGCGCGCACACACACACACACATGCAGCGGATCGTGAATGTGACGGCAGAGAGAGAGTGGTAAAAGGTCACTGGAAGCTAATGGCTCCGGCTATCTTACGTGGAATAAGTACAGACACTTTGGACAGGTTTGTGTGTGTCACAGAGGAGTTGGGGCCAAACGTGAGCAGAAAACAACACACTCACCGAGAATTCACAAGGGCAAACACACACACACACACACACACACACACACACACACACACACACACTTTACGCGTGAAGTGTGCAACAACAGAACCTACAGAATATTTTAATATGCTATTTTGAGAGCGTGAAAGATGCTCAGAGTCAGTCACAGAATTAGCCTCAGAGGTCCATCAGATGGCTGGAGTTAAAACCCACAGGTCATTAATTACAACAATTATTCACCTTCATATCGCAGACACATATCGACTCATTTTTATTTTTTTTTGCCTCGGCCCGGTTTTGTCTGATGATGCACCCAAAAGGCTCAATGGGAAAAAAGAGTGAGCGTATTAAGCCTGAGCCATGTTTTTGTGAGTGCATTGGAGATGGACATTGAATTGTTTATTATGGGCTGGACAGTGCAGTGCGCTGGCCCCTCTGTTGTCCAATTAGACCATATTACTCTGACTGCAGTGTCAGAGAAAGTGATGGTTAACGATGTAAGACATAATCCAGAAAAGCATGATACAAATACGCGATGCGCAAACGGGCATGTAAAGTTTTTTTTTTATTATTTTGGCTACCTGTAACATTTGTCTCATGACTTTAGCAATGGGCAGGAAATTAAATTAACTTCTATTACGCTCTTACCTGAGAAGTGTTTTGTTGTTCGGTTGTTTTTTTCTTTTGCAAACGAGAGCCATATGCTATATCTGCTTGTTATGTGTGCCTGTGTGCATGTGCTGCACGATATGTTCTGACCTCTTTATACTCCAAAGTGTAAAATGCTAGTATTTACAGTATGTCCACTGCTATTCGTGCCCTGCCTCTGTGAGTGTGTGTTTAACTGTGTCCCTGAGTGTGCATTTGTGCATGTGTGTGTCCTGACCTCTCGTGCCCTTTCCCTTCCATCCCTCCTTTGAGAGTGTGTGTGATATACCGAGCTCTAATTGTCAGGTCTGGCCCCCACATTCCTCGCCTCGACCAGCCTACCAACACTGTGTCACTTTAACAACCGCGAATTATCACCGCAATGGAGATCTCGGCTTCACAGTGGCTCTATGCGAATATAGATACATTTCCTTCAATAAATCGCAGCCCTACGCCCACACACACGCACACACACAGACACACACACAACTCACTACCTGTCCATAACCCTCCTCCCTCACATTCACTGCTCTTTGACTGACGCTTTTACCACTACATTATTGCGTCTGCCTCGAGATGGGAGAGTCATCGCTGCACCAAATGTAGCTAAACTATCCACATAAAAAGGGGATGAGATGAATCCAGCCCGGCGGTGTCATTTGCCCAGGGTTATTGATTCACTCCGAGCCGAGCGGGATCAGAGCGGGTTTCCCATAAACGTCGGCGGCCACGATGACAGCACAAGGGAGAAGAGCACAGGGCATGAAGAGGACGGTAATGCGTATACATGTCCGTGCAACTGGGGAACGTTTTCGTCCAATAACATCTGTTCTTACTCAATCTCTGCTCGGGCTACAGGCAGCTCCATCTCGCACAAATGCATCACATCCTTTTCTTTAGTTGGAATGTGTCCGGAAAGGATGTGTTTCATTTAGTGGTGGAATGTAACTAAGTACATTTACTCGAGTTCTGGACTTATGTAAAAATTCGAGGTACATGTACTTTACTTGTCCTTTTTTTTTCATGCCACATTCTACTTCTACTCCGCTACATTTCAAAGTGAAATGTTGTACTTTTTACTCCATTACATTTGTGTGACAGCTTTATGTAATTACTAGAAAAAAATTTCCCACGCAATCCACATGTAGTTCATTCATGATGTTTAATTATAAAATAAACTACCAAAGAATATGTAGGGCCTACAAGTCAAGGTGAAAGGATTAGACCATTAAACACCTGTTACTAAAATGTGAGGATTTTTCTGCATTGAGTACTTTTATTTTATCTTCCTGATGATTCTTACAGACTTTTACTTTTTTTTGTTTTTTACAACATTTTCAATACAGGACTTTTACATGTACATGTGGTGTTAGTACTTTTACTTAAGTAAAAGAATAATTCTCGGGCTGTCCAATGACATTTTCTGGTGACACAATAAAGTTTGAGTGAAATCAAAGGCGAATGGGTGATCTTCCTTTTCTTAAAGTATTCTCTGTGACTCCTTGATCTACCGGAATCCAGAAACCTACATCCTAAATTTCACTTTATTTTTTTTTTAAAGGTGTGTACAAATGGGGAAGAAGAAAAAAAAAAAGCCATTACCAAACTGTACCATTAGATCCCAGCCTGCCATGTGGTTCATTTTTATATCAGCGCTAAACAAAAATAATTCCAACCACCCAATCGGATGCAGCCTAAATACTTCAGCATGGCCGTGCGAAGCAGAGCAGTCATCTTCTCCGGCGGACGGGATGCCACGTAAGTGCTTCAGTCTGTCTTTATAGAAGTCCAGGCCAGCTCCGCTACAGGCTCAGCCAGGACCGGGGGTTCAGTGTAATGAAAGGCAGATTGGAAAAGGCTCTTGATTGATTTCCTACATCTTGGTTTGATATCCTGAATTAATTATTTGAACTTGAATAATATATAAAGGAAAAATAAATGTAGAACACTCAGGGGAAACAAGAGGAGGGCTTCATTGCCGCTGCTGCGGCTGCTGCTGCTGCTGCACAGATACTGTATCTCTTGGTCAATCTTATCCCCCGTTGCTCTGGAGGAAAGAGTGTGTGTGTGTGTTTTACTGTACAGCCTGCTGTAGTACATGTGTGCGTGTGTGTGTGTGTGT
>NW_022605579.1:110231-118348 GCF_008692095.1 Etheostoma spectabile | reverse complement strand
GTGTGTGTGTGTGTGTAATGTGGTTTAGGTTTTGTTAAGTGTGTGTAGCAGGGGAAAAATGAAGGTTTGTGTGGTTAACTCCTTACAGTGTAAGTCGATTTTTTTTTCAACATGCTACCAAATGGTTGCCATATCCTTTTTGTAGTCAAATTTTGGGTTAAATGTTGGGACTTTGTTGTACCATTGTACAATGCTAGCAAGGCTATCATGTTTCAGGTCATATATATGTATGTAAAAAGCTGCACTTATTCATATTTTTATGTTAGCAATGTCTCAAATGTCATGTGTATTGAAAAAGATGTCTCGTATGGTGACAAACCCGGAGAGTTATCACCCACCTCTCCAGGTTCCCTCAGCTCTACGAATGTTCAGTCTCACGGCTCTCACCGCCATAGTTTCCAGGCGCAGGAAGCTGTTTTAACTTACGGGAAAATACTTAACCACCACTTAGCAACCAGCAGCTCTCTCCAAAAAAAAATGCGTTCCCATACAACAAAACTGCATTCTCAGTTATGTTTTGACAAAAATACATACATCTTCAACAGATTCTCACTCCCATTGCGTAAAATAAGGGCACTTGGTCTGGTGCCTTTGGCGTTGTTATTCACCCTAAAAGTCTGCTTAAGCGTCATATCTAAACGCGCTTTATCTAAACGCACCGGTTCAGACAGTTGGCGTCACTTTTGATGCTGTTAGGTTAAGGAAGAGGTCGTGGATGGGCTTACGTTTCCATGACATGCAAAAAGAACGGGACGGTTGGGTTTAGGAAAAGAAGAATGGACAGTTAGGTTTAGGAAAAGAAGAATGGACAGTTGGGTTTAGGAAAAGAAGAATGGACAGTTGGGTTTAGGAAAAGAAGAATGGACAGTTGGGTTTAGGAAAAGAAGAATGGACGGATGGGTTTCAGGAAACAACAACTGGACTGTTGGGTTAGGAAAACAGTAACAGGCCGTTGGGTTTAGGAAAAGAAGAATGGACAGTTGGGTTAGGAAAAGAAGAATGGACAGTGGGGTTTAGGAAAAGAAGAATGGACAGTTGGGTTTAGGAAAAGTAGAATGGACAGTTGGGTTTAGGAAAAGAAGAATGGACAGTTGGGTTTAGGAAAAGAAAAATGGACGGATGGGTTCAGGAAAACAACAACTGGACTGTTGGGTTCAGGAAAACAGTAACAGGACGGTTGGGTTTAGGAAAAGAAGAATGGACAGTTGGGTTTAGGAAAAGAAGAATGGACAGTTGGGTTTAGGAAAAGAAGAATGGACAGTTGGGTTTAGGAAAAGTAGAATGGACGGATGGGTTCAGGAAAACAATAACAGGACGGTCGGGTTTAGGAAAAGAAGAATGGACAGTTGGATTCAGGAAAACAAGAATGGACAGTCGGGTTTAGGAAAACAATAACAGGACGGTTGGGTTTAGGAAACGTTACATGACTTCAATTGTTCAAGGGACCAGCAACGTGACTTTAAATAAACGATCATGAAGCTTTGTTTCTACAGGACATGCAAATATGGTATTGTCTGCCAACGTGTTTGCCATAACTATTTTATAACCAGCACATTCTCAGTACCATCTTGTTAAATACGGACGCTTGGTCAGGTGACTTTGTCGTTGTTATGACGCTAAAAGTTTCCATTAGCATCACATAACATGCTTCACCTAAACGCGCTTGGTAGGTTAAGGGAAAGGTCGGGGGTGGGTTTACGGTTACGTGACTCCCGGGAATAACGTGTTAAAGAAAATGGCTTCCCTGACACGAGGCAATAACGGGGCGTTTAAGGACACGCGGGACACTAACCCCGCTTTCCTGGGTGAAAGTCCTGTGTTTGACCCATCCACTACCCCCAAACCAAGCTCCCTACAGGGGATTCCCCCCCTTACATACTACTTTCTAAACCCCATCTAGATGCTGCTCTCCCCGGTACGTTCTACACACACACGCGACAGGTGCTTTTTTTCGTCGCATCAGACGCTGACAGACACTGTCCAAACGTTCGTATTCTACGTGTTCGGAGTGAGAACGGGTTGTGATGATTCAATGTTTTGTTACAGCTTTTTCTACTCAGAAAGTTAATTAATTGACAGAAAATGAGACAAATTGAGACAAAAAAAAGAAATGTATGTAAGTGTCACCGTGGTTTGATTGGTTTGATTTCACAATTTTCTGGTATTTTATAGACTCAGTGATTGACCGAGTATTTAAAAGGAAATTATACGACAATAAAGAACATAATTGTTGTAGCCCTAGATCAAAAGTAAATCCAACCTTTAGGTTTGAAATCAGGATTTCTGTATGTAGTAACTTTTTGCATTGCATTAAACCACCTCTAAATTAATCACACTGTGTGTGTGTGTGTGTGTGTGTGTGTGTGTGTCTGTGTGTGTGTGGGAAGCCTGACACCAGTTCTCTTATTGATAAAACAAGATATCTAGTTTCTCCCAGCAATAAAATATTCTAAACTCCAGTATTATACACATATTGCTCATTTCCAAGTACAGCTCATTCTGTTGTGGCATCAGAGGAAACATTAAACACTCTTCCTGCTCATCTTCTCCTCTCCGCTGGGAGAAAATGGATAAAGGAAAGGTGAGAGAGATGCTGAGGGAGGGAGGGAGGGAAACTATCAGCCAGGTTATATTGGACAACTATGCTCTGCCTTTCCTCACCGCCACCCATTTTGTTCTACCTCTTCCGCTGCCGACACCCAGATTATCATATAAGAAGACGACTGCCGTGCAGGGGCTGATTTACTGGGAGCTTGAACCAATCTATCTGTAAAGTTAAGATTAACAGTAGAGGCTTCAAGCTCATCCCCTTTCCGTCCTTTCACTCCCGCGTTCCCACCTATTCTGAGTCTTTATCCTGTTCTGTTGTCTTAAACTACCTCCCTCTCTCTTTTTCTCTTACGGCCTTTTTTTCCTTTATATTTTAATCTAAGCGAGAAATGAAAGGGGAGCCCTTTAAATTTCATACCCCCCAGAAAACTCTGGCAAGTATTCACTTTCGTTCCACTTTTCCCTTTTCAACCTCTCGGCTGGAGGCCTCGGCTCGTGACATCTTTGTATATGACGCCCCGCTCTCAAATCACCGCTGACGCCTTTAGATGAGCTGCACTGGGATCTCGCAATATGAAAACACCCCCTGACAGATTTTTCTTACTGACACACGCAGGTACAGAGATCAACCCGCAATGGCCTCAGTCATCCCCGCACATTAAAAGCCCCTCCACTGAATGTACCCACAACTAAAACGGACATAACTAATTCCCAGGGTATTTCAGGATAATTGTTAGAACTTATGATAAATACTTTTTTTTTTTGCTCCTCCTTTAACACAACGCTGTTTTATGGTGAGGATCAGCGGTGTCATAAAGAACAAGGTGCAGCTCTTAATCATCGGGACAAATATGCCATTAACTTTTGAATTCATTTCCTGCATCTGCATCGGCGATGGCGAACTCTTCCTCATTACCCGAGCAGATGCTTTCAAAGGCAGACTGGATGGGATCAAAGGCCAGCAAGTGGAAGAGCGACTGGCTCCCATCGCACGCCTCTTTAGCTCATTTTCATTATCATCCACTGACTAAAACATCTATGGCATTATGCATCATCGGTTTTAAAAGCTCCTCTTTTCGCCAGCCTCTTGAACGCCCCTTTTTTACAGTATTAGGAGGATGTCATCATGGCCAAAAAGCCCTCACATCAAGTCGATCACATCGTCTGCACTAATTTTGAGTAGTGGAGGAGTGTGTCGATCGGCACACACACAGTTGTGTGTTTTCCTTAAGCAGCCATGGAGTCAAACAATGCAGGAGTGTGTGTGTGTGTGTGTGCTGGGTAAAAGGCCGGAGAGCCGAGGAGGCTGATGGTAATGTTTTTTTCTGCAAAAAAAGAAAGATTGCTGAATCCTTGCCTCCTAGAGCAGGGGGGGGAAGCAGGGAGGGGAGTGTGTTGGGTGGGGGGGAGGGTTGCGTAGTGATGCCGGGGATTCAGGTATATGGATGGCCTAAGGAGGTTTCCATCATTCATAAAGCGCGGCCGCCGTACGAGCCCTGACGCCGAATTGATCTTGCAAAAGAAGCAGGGTGGCAGAGCGACCACTTCATTAGTCTCCCCGAGCTACAAATCACCTGCTAGTGCTGCGGCACTCTGAGGGACCCGTGTTACCTCCGCTACATTACTACAGCCCCAACAGTCTAAAGTGACCGCCCGTTCACGCAGCCATTATGAGTGAGTTATGAAGCGATGCAAAATGTATTCTCCATACATCCGGTATTACTGTGCGGGTCACAGTCAAGACTACTACGATAAATGTGTGAGCTTTAAGCACTGCATAATCCACAAAGTAAAAAGCCCTGCATGTGGAGGCTTACTTTGTTCTCCCAGTTTTTTTTTGTTTTTGTTTTTTAGTTTTTGCAACTGCCTCCCCTTGTGAATTTATTTTTACAAAGTAGGAAAGCAATGTTCAAAATAGAAGCGAGATCATTTCTTTGGAACTAAGTACAGATGGGCAGAATATGCTTTGATTGTATTTGTATTTGCTTTCTGTGGTGCATGTCTGTCACAAAAGAAAAGACAAAAGTCAGGAACAACACATGGAACACAGTATTTAGACTACAGGCGTCCCTATGGAATACATAATCACATTAGATTTCGGAGTGTAGCCTTGTGATGCATATTATATATATTTGCATATTAAGGAGGGGGAATCATAAAGCGGTAGGCAGCTCAAGTGCATTTTGTTTTTAATCTTTTTTTTTTTAAATCAGATTGTGGCTCAATTGGCTCGATCAATGTCAAAATCCATCCAGGGATTTTACTTGAATCATTGCAATTACCCAAAATTGACTAAAATCACCAATTTGTGATACACACGTCATGTACATTCAGCTGTCAAAAAAGAAGTGCCTTTGTAACAAACCCTGTCTTTAATCCAAGCCGGCACTCTAAAAACAAAAGCTGTGGTATGTTTAATTGTCTAAGAAACGCGGTAGTGTACCCATGGGTCTCGGTTTATTAGTCACTGTGTACTATGGACATCTCCCACACAACAAGACATTGCAGAGAAAGATTTCACTTTCATTCATGCGCTGAGAAAATGAAAAATGAAGTCATAAAGAATAAACCTGAAAGCTTTTGCCTACCATGACAACATCCCCAGAGCTACATTTACAGAATATTACAAAAGAATAACCCTGTGAAAGAGTCAGCCTACAATTTCTCTTCTCTGGTTGGCAGTTGTACAACAAGATATCAACATACATTTACACTTCTACACCTGTTTGGTCAAATGGGCCGACACCGCTCACTGTTGAGAAGTTTTGAGAGCCGTAAGTAGTGGATGACCCAATAAAAAACACATGGCATCGCGGTTCAGCAACAATACCTAAGTCACGCATCCACACAGTAAACAGCTGCACATTATTCTGTTGGAATAGCAGAGGACTCGCGCATTTCAATGGTTTATTTCAAGCTGACTGAAAACAAGCACTTAAGCTTTCATGGGTGAAAGTCATTACCTTGATTAGCTAATGCAGGTCATAGGTGCTGCATTAGTATACATGAACTTACCAGACACTGTTTAAACTGTCCTGACAGAAGCCTCATCCATTTGTGGGTAAAACCACAAGTGGAATACTCTTTTTTTTTTTTTACCCAGAGGTGCTGGATTGATAAGTGGCTAGAGAACCATCGCTAGCAACTGATTTACTAAAATATTGTTATCAAACTGTCAGGGGACAAAAAGCAGACATTGTTAAAATAAGGAAACGGTACAGACAGTGGTGTTGAAGCCATTACACCGATTTTTGTTTTATACCTCACATGCAGGTAATTTATAATTATGCTGACACAAGTATTCAAATGATGCTGATCATAATTACTGTGGATCATGTTAGTGTGATATTGATGATAATGATGTCCTCAGGGGTTGTTAACTCTACATGTAGACCTCACCTGGGACAGGTGTGTGTCAGTATGTGTGTGTGTGTGTGTGTGTGTGTGGTGTGTGTGTGTGTGTGTGTGTGTGTGTGTGTGTGTGTGTGTTGTGTGAAGAGTGGAAGGGCAAACTATTTTTCAACCACATTGTGTAAGACATTTTTTTTTTTCTTTATTTATGTTGCCAACATGCAATAAAGGAATGGATCATTGTGACTCTATGAAAGATTGAGCGTTGATTTACTGACTCATACAAGTGGAGAAAATTACATCCCATTACGTCATGACTTGTATCTCACTTTTGGATATTGTATGGGGCAGCCAGCCACTTATTTCCCCCTGATGTTCCCAGGGAAATATATTTTTGATTTTGTACCACAAATATGTTTCTATTCAAAGTCAGGGTGTGGGGGGGGGGGGGGGATAGAGGTGGCTGGATGGGTCTAACAAACACAGGACTTTCACCCAGGAGACAACTGTCCGTGCCCCATGTTAACGTTGAGTTATTTTAACCCTTGTGTTGTCTTCCCGTGGACCTTGCAAGTTTTGGTTTACCTCGGTCAAAATTTAAAATTAAAACTTTACAATTAAAAGCAAAACACCGTTTTTCGTCATCGTGTTTTATCACTTTTTTTAATGTCTTTGTCAATTTCTTTGCTTGTCGCTTTTTTTTATGTCCCTCGCAACGTTCTTTTATAAAACCAAATTTAAATGCTGTAAAATTGGATAAAACACAGAAATTCAATGAAAGTAGTGAACTGGTAATTTATGTTACTTGTGAAGTATGGAACCCTCCATGTTATCTTTTTTTGACAATTTGGTTGAAAGTAACCCAAATTTTTGATAGAGAAATGTTTTGAAAATTTGTCAAATTTGACCCAAGGACAACAGGAGGGTTAACTTATATCCAAGATATGCAATGTACTTAACTTATGATGTAACTTAAGTTAAGTAATAAACATAATTATTTGAATCCAATCTAAACCTTACCAGGTAGTTTTGTGTCAAATCACAATGTTCATAACCTGAGCTTGTGGCCAATACCAGGCTGTGTTGACCCAAACACGTTGAGATGGAAGAGTGTGGGAGGATTTCAGAGCCTCACCAGTTCCTACACAACCTTTTTGGTGAACGCCTGCACAGTGTAACAACTCTCACTGGCTAACCCTTTCTCTTTATGGGGTGGATACAAACAGTAGCCCTACAGCCAACACAACCCCCAACCCACCACAACCCCCAACCCAACACAACCCCTAACCCAAGACAACCCTACCCAACCAACCCCCCAACCAACACATACCGACCTAACACAACCCCCAACCCCCCACAACCCCCAACCCAACACAACCCCTAACCCAACACAACTCCTAACCCAACACCACCCCACCCAACACAATTCCTGACCTACACAACCCCCAACCCACCACAACCCCCAACCCAACCACAACCCCTAACGCAACACAACCCCCAACCCAACCAACCAACTCCTAACCCAACCCCCACCCAACCCCATCCCACCACAACCCCAACCCAAACAAACCCAACCCAACACAACCTACCTTAACCCCCCCCAACCCACCACAACCCCCAACACACCCCTAACCAACACAACCCTAACCCACCCCCAACCCAACCCCCAACCCACCACACCACCCAACCCAACACAACCCAACCCAACCCAACCCCCAACCACCCCCCACCCAACACAACCCCTAACCAACACACTCCTAACCCAACCCCCACCCACACACCCCAACCCCCAACCCAACACACCCCTACCCAACACAACCCCTAACCCAACACAACTCCTAACCCAACACAACCCCCACACCAACACAACCCCTAACCCAACCCCCACCCAACCCCAACACAACCCCTAACCTAACACAAAAACCCCCAACCCACCACAACCCCCAACCCAACACAACCCCTAACCCAACACAACACCCAACCCAACACAACCCCCAACCCAACACCAATCACAATGCATATGTTGCAGATGAGATACATATTTACTCTATTTACCCTCATGTGGTCCTTGGGTCAAATTGACCCGTTTTCCTATGTCAATGGCGTTTTTAATTACCCAAAACAACAGTATTGATTCCACACAACGCTCTTTGCTAAGTCTCTACTTTCATTCATTTTGGGGGTTCTTATTCAATTTGATAGAATTTGAAAAAAAA
>NW_022605579.1:93557-110206 GCF_008692095.1 Etheostoma spectabile | reverse complement strand
TAGGAATTATACCTAATGTTTTGAGTAAAAAAGCAATTAGGAATTATAGCCTAAATTTTTAAAGGAATGGATGTTGTTGGATAATCACAGACTGGAATATATGTCAACTTTTACTCACTAATATTTCAATTCCACTCAATTTGTTTTTTTTTTTCAAATTCTATCAAATTGAATAAGAACCCCCAAATGATGAAATAGAGCTTAGCAAAGAGCGTTGTGTGGAATCATACTGTTTGTTTTGGGTAATACAACGCCATTGACATAGGAAAACGGGTCATTTGACCCCAGACCACATGAGGGTAAATAGGTAATATGTATCTCATCTGCAACTATGCATTGTGATTGTGTTGTTTTGGTTGTGTTGGGTTGGGTTGTTTGTTGGTTAGGGTTGTGTTGGGTGGGGGTTTTGTGTGGTTTGGGGTTGTGTTAGGTTAGGGGTTGTGTTGGGGGTTGGGGTTGAGGGGTTGGGGTTGGGGGTTGTGTTGGTTGGGGGTTGTGTTGGGTTAGGAGTTGTGTTGGGTTAGGGTTGTGTTGGGTAGGGGTTGTGTTGGGTTGGGGGTTGTGTGTGGGTGGGGGTTGGGTTAGGAGTTGTGTTGGGTTAGGGGTTGGGGTTGGGTGTGGGGTTTGGGTTGTGGGGTTTGGTGTTGGGTTGGTGGTGTTGGGTTGTGTTTGGGTGGGTTGGGGGTTGGGTTGGGGGTGGGTTAGGAGTTTGTTTGGGTTAGGGGTTGTTGTTGGGGGTTTGGTGGGTTTGGGGGGTTGGTAGAGTTGTGTTGGTTTGGGGTTTGTGTTGGGTTTTGGGGGTTGTGGTGGGATGGGGTTGGGTTGGGGGTTGGGTTGGATTGTGTTGGTTGGGTTGGGGTGTGTTGTTAGGGGTTGTGTTGGTTGGGGTGTGTGTTGGGGTGTGGAGGATTGTGTGGTTTGGGGTTGTGTTGGGTTAGGAGTTGTGTGTGGGTTATGGGTTGTTGTTGGGTTGGGGTGTGTGGTTGGGGTTTAGTCGGTGTGTTGGGTGGGGGTTGTGTGGTAGGTGTTTGGGTTAGGGGTTGTGTGGTTGGCGTTGTGGTGGTTGGCTTAGGGCTACTGTTTGTATCCACCCCATAAAGAGAAAGGGTTAGCCAGTGAGAGTTGTTACACCTGTGCATCGTCACGCAAAAAGGGTGTGTAGGAACTGTGAGCTCTGAAATCCTCCCACACTCTTTCCTCTCAACGTGTTGTGGGTCAACACAGCCTGGTATTTGGCCACAAGCTCAGGTTATGAACATTGTGATTTGACACAAAACTACCTGGTAAGGTTTAGATTGGATTCAATAATTATGTTATTACTTAACTTAAGTTACCATCATAAGTTAAGTACATGTGCATATCTTGGATATAAGTTAACCCTCCTGTTGTCCTTGGTTCAAATTTGACAAATTTTCAAACATTTCTCTATCAAAATTTTGGGTTACTTTCAACCAAATTGTCAAAAAAAGATAACATGGAGGGTTTCCATACTTCACAAGTCACATAATTAACCAGTTCACTACTTTCATGAATTTCTGTGTTTTATCCAATTTTACAGCTTTAACTTTGGTTTTTATAAAGACGTTGCGAGGACATAAAAAAAAGCGACAAGCAAAGAAATTGACAAAGACATTAAAAAGTGATAAAACACGATGACGAAAAAACGGTGTTTTTTGCTTTAATTGTAAGTTTTAATTTTAAATTTTGACCGAGGTAAACCAAAACTTTGCAAGGTCCACGGAAGACAACACAAGGGTTAAAATAACTCAACGTTAACATGGTGCACGGACACAGTTGTCTCCGGTGTGAAAGTCCTGTGTTTTGTGTAGACCCATAAGCCACCTCTATCCCCCCCCCCCCCCCCACAACCCTGATCTTTGAATAGAACATATTGTTGGTACAAAATCAAAATATATTTCCCTGGAACATTCCAGGGGAAATAAGTGGCTGGCTGCCCCTACAATATCCAAAAGTGAGATACCAGTCTGACGTAATGGGATGTTAATTTCTCCACTTTATGAGTCAGTAAATCACGCTCAATCTTTCATAGAGTCCACATGATCCATTCCTTTATTGCATGTTGGCAACATAAAAAAAGAAAAAAAAAAATGTCTTACACAATTGGTGAAAAATAGTTTTGCCCTTCCACTCTGTTCACAACACACACAACACACAACACACACACACACACACACACACCACACACACACACACACACACACCAACACACACACCTGTCCCAGGTGAGGTCTACATGTAAGTTACAACCCCTGAGGAATCATTATCATCACTAATCACACTACATGACCACAGTAATATGATCACATCATTTGATACTTGTGTCAGCATAATTAAAATTACCTCACTGGGAGGTATAAAACAAATCGTGTGGAATGGCTTCAACACCACTGTCTGTACCGTTTCCTTATTTAACAATGTCTGCTTTTGTCCCCTGACTTTTTGATAACAATATTTTAGTAAATCATTTGCTAGCGATGGTTCTCTAGCCACTTATCATCCAGCACCTCGGGTAAAAAAAAAAAGAGTATTCCACTTGTGTTTACCCACAATGGATGTAGGCTTCTGTCAGGACAGTTTAAACAGGGTCTGGTAGTTCTGTATACTAATGCAGCACCTATTGACCTGCATAGCTAATCAAGGTAATGACTTTCACCCATGAAAGCTTAAGCTTGTTTTCATCAGCTTGAAATAAACCATTGAATGCGCGAGTCCTCTGCTATTCCAACAGAAAATGTGCAGCTGTTTACTGTGTGGATGCGTGACTTATGTATTGTTGCTGAACCGCGATGCCATGTGTTTTTTATTGGGTCATCCACTACTTACGGCTCTCAAACTTCTCAACGTGGAGCGTTGTCGGCCCATTTGACCAACAGGTGGAGAAGTGTAAATTTATTTTTGATATCTGTTGTAAAACTGCCAACCAAGAAAGAGAAATTGTAGGCTGACTCTTTCACAGGGTTATTCTTTTGTAAATTTCTGTAAATGTGCCTGGGGATGTGTCATGGTAGCAAAAGCTTTCAGGTTTATCTTTATGACTCATTTTTCATTTTCTCAGCGCATGAATGAAATGCAATCGTTCTCTGCAATGCTTGTTGTGTGGAGATGTCCATAGTACCCAGTGACTATAAACCGCGACCCATGGGTACACTACCGCGTTCTTAGACAATTACAACATACCACAGCTTTTGTTTTAGAGTGCCGGCTTGGATAAAGACAGGGTTGTTACAAAGGCACTTCTTTTTTGACAGCTGAAATGTACATGACGTGTGTCACAAATTGGTATTTTAGTCAATTTTGGGTAATTGCAATGATTCAGTAAATCCCTGATGGATTTTGACATTGCGACGGCCAATTGAGCCACAATCTGATTTAAAAAAAAAAGATTAAAAACAAAAATGCACTTTGAGCTGCCTACCGCTCTATGATTCCCCTCCTTAATATGCAAAATATATAATATGCATCACAGGCTCACTCCCGAAATCTATGTATTATGTATTCCATAGGGACCCTGTAGTCCTAAATACTGTGTCATGTGTTGTTTTCCTGACTTTTGTCTTTTCTTTTGTGACAGACATGCACCACAGAAAGCAAATACAATACAATCAAAGCATATTCTGCCCATCTATACTTAGTTCCAAAAAATGATCTCGCTTCTATTTGAACATTGCTTTCCTACTTTTGTAAAAATAATTCACAAGGGAGGCAGTTGCAAAAACTAAAAAACAAAAACAAAAAAAAACTGGGAAACACAGTAAGCCTCACGCAGGGCTTTTTACTTTGTGAATTATGCAGTGCTTAAGCTCACTTTATCGTAGTAGTCTTGACTGTAACCCGCCCAGTAATACCGGATGTATGGAGACTACTTTTGCATCGCGTCATAACTCACTCATAATGCTGCGTGAACTGGCGGTCACTTTAACTGTTGGGCTGTAGTAATGTCGCGAGGTAACACGGGTCCATCAGAGTGCCGCAGCACTAGCAGGTTGATTTGTAGCTCGGGGAGACTATGACGGGTCTCTCTGCACCCTGCTTCTTTGCAAGATCAATTCGGCGTCAGGCGCGTACGGCGGCCGCGCTTTATGAATGATGGAAACCTCCTTAGGCCATCCATATACCTAATCCCCGCATCACTACGCAACCCTCCCCCCCACCCAACACACTCCCTCCCTGCTTCCCCCCCCGCTCTAGGAGGCAAGGATTCAGCAATCTTTCTCTTTTTGCCGAAAAAAAACATTACCATCACCTCCTCGGCTCCTCCGCCTTTTACCCACACACACACACACCACACTCCTGCATTGTTTGACTCACATGCGGCTTAAGGAAAACACACAACTGTGTGTGTGCGCCGCACACTCCTCCCCACTACTCAAATTAGTGCAGACGATGTGATCGACTTATGTGAGGGCTTTTTGCCCATGTTGATGCATCCTCCTAATACTGTAAAAAAGGGGCGTTCGAGGCTGGCGAAAAGAGGAGCTTTTAAAAACCGATGATGCATAATGCCATAGATTTTTAGTCCATGGGATGATAATGAAATGAGCTAAGAGTCGTGCGATGGGAGCCAGTCCTCTTCCATTGCTGGCCTTTGCTCCATCCAGTCTGCCTTTGAAAGACTTCTGCTCGGGTAATGGGAAGAGTTCGCCATCGCCGATGCAGATGCAGGAAATATTCAAGTGTAATGGCATATTTGTCCCGATGTTAAGAGCTGCACCTTGTTCTTTATGACACCGCTGATCCTCACATGAAAACAGCGTTGTGTTAAAGGAGGAGCAAAAAAAAAAAAGTTTGATCATAAGTTCTAACAATTATCCTGGAAATACCCTGGGAATTGTTATGTCCGTTTTAGTTGTGGGTACATTCAGTGGAGGTCTTTAATGTGCGGGGATGACTGAGGCCATTGCGGGTTGATCTCTGTACCTGCGTGTGTCAGTAAGAAAATCTGTCAGGGGGTGTTTTTCATATTGCGAGATCCCAGTGCAGCTCATCTAAGGCGTCAGCGGTGATTTGAGAGCGGGGCGCTCTATCCAAGGATGTCACGCCGAGGCCTCCAGCCGAGAGGTTTGAAAGGGAAAAGTGGAACGAAGTGAATACTTGCCAGAGTTTTCTGGGGGTATGAAATTTAAAGGCTCCCCCTTGCATTTCTCGCTTAGATTAAATATAAGGAAAAAAAGGCCGTAAGAGAAAAGAGAGAGGGAGGTAGTTTAAGACAGCAGAAACAGATAAAGACTCAGAATACGTTGGAACGCGGGAGTGAAGGACGGAAAGGGGATGAGCTTGAAGCCTCTACTGTTAATCTTAACTTTACAGGTAGGTTGGTTCAGCTCCCAGTAAAGTCAGCCCCTGCACGGCAGTCGTCTTCTTATAGATCTCTGGTGTCGGCAGCGGAAGAGGTAGAACAAAATGGTGTGCGTGAGGAAGGCAGAGCATAGTTGTCCATATAACCTGTCTGTAGTTTCCCTCCCTCCCTCCCTCAATCTCTCTCACCTTTCCTTTATCCATTGTCTCCAGCGAGAGGAGAAGTGAGCAGGAAGAGTGTTTAATGTTTCCTCTGGTGCCACAACAGAATGAGCTTACTTGGAACATGAGCAATATGTGGATAATACTGGAGTTTAGAATATTTATTGGCTGGGAGAAACTAGATATCTTGTTTATCAATAAGAGAACTGGTGTCAGGCTTCCCACACACACACGACACACACACCAACACACACACACACACACACAGTGGATTAATTTAGAGGTGTTTAAGGCATGCAAAAAGTTACTACATACAGAAATCCTGATTTCAAACCTAAGGTTGGATTTACTTTTGATCTAGGGCTCAACAATATGTTCTTTGATTGTCGATAATTTCTTTTAATACTCGGTCAATCACTGAGTCTTAAAATACCAAAAATTGTGAAACAAACATTCAAACCACGGTGACACTTACATACATTTCTTTTTTTGTCTCAATTTGTCTCATTTTCTGTCATTAATTAACTTTCTGAGTAGAAAAGCTGTAACAAACATTGAACTCACAACCCGTTCTCACTCGAACACTAGAATACGAACGTTTGGACAGTGTCTGTCGCGTCTGATGCGACTAAAAAAAGCACCTGTCGCGTGTGTGTGTGAGAACGTACCGGGGAGAGCAGCTCCTAATGGGGTTTTGAAGTAGTATAAGGGGGGGAATCCCCTGTAGGAGCTTGGTTTGGGGTAGTGGATGGGTCAAACAGGACTTTCACCCAGGAAAGCGGGTTAGTGTCCCGCGTGTCCTTAAACGCCCCGTTTTGCCTCGTGTCAGGGAAGCCATTTTCTTTAACCACGTTATTCCTCCCGGAGTCACGTAACCTAAACCCAACCCCCGACCTTTCCCTTAACCTACCAGCGCGTTTAGGTGAAGCATGTATGTGATGCTATGGAAACTTTTAGCGTCATCCAACGACAAAGCCACCTGACCAAGCGTCCGTATTAACAGATGGTACTGAGAATGTGCTGGTTATAAAATAGTTTATTGGCACCACGTTGGCGACAATACCATATTTGCATGTCCTGTAGAAACAAAGCTTCATGATCGTTTATTTAAAGTCACGTTGCTGGTCCCTTGAACAATTGAGTCATGTAACGGTTCCTAACCAACCGTCCTTTATGTTTTCTAACCCGACTGTCCTATTCTTGTTTTCCTGAATCCAACTGTCCATTCTTCTTTTCCTAACCCGACCGTCCTGTATTTGTTTCCCTGACCCCTCCTCCATTCTACTTTCCTAAACCCAACTGTCCTTCTTCTTTTCCTAAACCCAACTGTCCATCTTCTTTTCCTAACCAACTGTCCTCTTCTTTTCCTAAACCCAACCGTGCCTGTTAATGTTTTCCTGAACCACAGTCCAGTTGTTGTTTCCTGAAACCCATCCGTCCATTTTCTTTTCCTAAACCCACTGTCCATTCTTCTTTTCCTAAACCCAACTGCCTCTACTTTTCCTAAACCCAACTGTCCTTCTCTTTTCCTAAACCCAACGTCCATTCTTCTTTCCTAACCACTGTCCATTCTTCTTTTCCTAAACCCAACTGTCCCTAACCCAACTTCCATTCTTTTCCTAAACCCAACCGCCCTGTTACTGTTTTCCTGAACCCAACAGTCCATTGTTGTTTCCTGAACCCATCCGTCCATCTTCTTTTCCTAACCCAACTGTCCATTCTCTTTTCCTAAACCAATGTCCTTCTTCTTTCCTAAACCCAACTGTCCTATCTTCTTTTCCTAACCCTAACTGTCCATTCTTCTTTTCCTAAACCCAACCGTCCCGTTCTTTTTGCATGTCATGAAACGTAAGCCCATCACAAGACCCTTCATTAACCTAACGCACAAAAGTGACGCCAATGTCTGAACCGGTGCGTTTAGATAAAGCGCGTTTAGATATGACGCTTAAGCAGACTTTTAGGGTGAATAACAACGCCAAAGGCACCAGACCAAGTGCCTTATTTTACGCAATGGGAGTGAAATCGTTTGAAGATGTATTATTTTTGTCAAACCATAACTGAATGCAGTTTTGTTGTATGGTGAACGCTTTTTTTTTGGAGGAAGCTGCTGGTTGCTAAGTGGTGGTTAAGTATTTCCCAAGTTAAAACAGCTCCTGCGCCTGGAAACTATGGCGGAGAACCGTGATACTGAACATTCGTAGAGCTGAGAACCTGCGAGAGGTGGGTGATACCTCTCCGGGTTTGTCACCATACAGACATCTTTTTCAATACACTGACATTTGAGACATTGCTAACATAAAATATGATAAGTGCAGCTTTTTCCATACATATTATGACCTGAAACAGATAGCCTTGCTAGCATTGTACAATGGTCAACAAAGTCCCACATTTAACCCAAAATTTGACTAACAAAAAGATATGGCAACCATTTGGTAGCATGTTGAAAAAAAATCGACTACACTGTAAGGAGTTTAACCACCCACCTTCATTTTTCCCTGCTAACACACATTAACCAAACCTAAAACCACATACACACACCACACCACACCACACACACACACACACACACCACACGCACACTGTACTACAGGAGGCTGTACAGTAAAACACACACACACACTCTTTTCCTCCAGAGCAACGGGGGATAAGATTGACCAAGAATACAGTATCTTGGCAACAGCCAGCAGCAGCCGCAGCAGCGGCAATGAAGCCCTCCTCTTGTTCCCCGAGTGTCTCATTTATTTTTCCTTTTATATTATTCAAGTTCAAATACATTAATTCAGATATCAAACCAAGATGTCATGAAATCATCATAGAGCCTTTTCCAATCTGCCTTTCTACACTGAACCCCCGTCCTGGCTTGAGCCTGAGCGGACTGGCCTGGACTTCTTAAAGACAGACTGAAGCACTTACGTGGCATCCAGTCCGCCGAGCAGATGACTGCTCTGCTCGCACGGCCATGCTGAAGTATTAGGCTGCTCGATTGGGTGGTTGGAATTTTTTTTGTTTAGCGCTGATAAAAATGAACCCCATGGCGGCTGGATCTAATGTACAGTTTGGTAATGGCTTTTTTTTTTTCTTCTTCCCCATTTGTACCACACCTTTAAAAAAAAAATAAAGTGAAATTTAGGATGTAGGTTTCTGGATTCCGGTAGATCAAGGAGTCCACAGAGAATACTTTAAGAAAAGGAAGATCCCCATCTGCCCTTTGATTCACTCAAACTTTATTGTGCCACCAGAAAATGTCATTGGACAGCCCGAGCAATTATTCTTTTACCTTAGTAAAATTACTAACACCCACATGTACATGTAAAAGTCCTGTATTGAAATGTTGAAAAAAAAAAAAAGTAAAGAGCTGTAAGAATCATCGGGAAGATAAAAAAAGTAAAAGTACTCATGCAGAAAATCCTCACATTTTGTAACAGGGTTTAATGGTCAATCCTTCACCTTGACTTGTAGGCCCTACATATTCTTTTGTGTTTTATTTATAATTAAACACAGAATAACTACATGTGGATTTGCGTGGAATTTGTTTCTCTAGTAATTACATAAAGCTGTCACACAAATGTAATGGAGTAAAAAGTACAACATTTCACTTTGAAATGTAGCGGAGTGAAGTAGAATGTGGCATGAAAAAAAAAGGACAAGTAAAAGTACATGACCATCGAATTTTTCCATAGTCCAGAACTCGAGTAAATGTACTTAGTTACATTCCACCCACTAAATAAACACATCCTTTCCGACACATTCCAACTAAAGAAAAGGATGTGATGGCATTTGTGCGAGATGGAGCTGCCTGTAGCCCGAGCAGAGATTGAGTAACGAACAGATGTTATTGGACGAAAACGTTCCCCAGTTGCACGGACATGTATACGCATACCGTCCCTTCATGCCCTGTGACTCTTCTCCCTTGTGCTGTCATCGTGCCGCCGACGTTTATGGAAACCCCTCTGATCCCGCTCGGCTCGGAGTGAATCACTAACCCTGGGCAAATGACACCGCCGGGCTGGATTCATCTCATCCCCTTTTTATGTGATATTTTAGCTACATTTGGTGCGAGCGATGACTCTCCTCTCAGGCAGACGCAATAAGTGAGTGGTAAAAGCGTCAGTCAAAGAGCAGTGATGTGAGGGAGGAGGTTATGGACAGGTAGTGAGTTGTGTGTGTGTCTGTTTGTGTGCGTGTGTTGGGCGAGGGCTGCGATATTGAAGGAAATGTATCTAATCGCATAGAGCACTTTGAAGCCGAGATCTCCATTGCGGTGATAATTCGCGGTTGTTAAAGTGCAACAGTGTTGGTAGGCTGGTCGAGCGAGGAATGTGGGGGCCAGACCTGACATTAGAGCTCGGTATACACACACACTCTCAAAGGAGGATGTGAAGGGAAAGGGCAACGAGAGGACGGAACACACATGCACAAATTCACACTCAGGGACACATTTAACACACACTCACAGAGTCAGGGCACGAACAGTGGACATACTGTAATACTAGCATTTTAACACTTTGGATATAAGAGGTCAGAACATTCGTGCAGCACATGCACACAGGGCACACATCCAAGCAGATTAGCATATGCTCTCGTTTGCAAAAGAAAAAACCAACCGACAACAAACACACTTCTCAGTAAGAGCGAAATAGAATTAATTTAATTTCCTTCCCATTGCTAAAGTCATGAGACCAAATGTTACAGTAGCCAAAATAATAACAAAAAAACTTTACATGCCCGTTTGCGCTCCGTATTTTATACATGCTTTTCTGATTAGTGTCTTACATCGTTAACCATCACTTTCTCTGACACTGCAGTCAGAGTATATGGCTAATTGGACAACAGAGGGCCGCGCACGCACTGTCCAGCCCATAAAAACAATTCAATGTCCATCTCCAATGCACTCACAAAAACATGGCTCAGGCTTAATACGCTCACTCTTTTTTCCCATTGTAGCCTTTTGGGTGCATCATCAGACCAACCCGCCGAGGCAAAAAAAATAAAATGAGTCGATTGTGTCTGCGATATGAAGGTGAATAATGTGTAATTAATGACCTGTGGGTTTTTAACTCCAGCCATCTGATGGACCTCTGAGGCTAATTCTGTGACTGACTCTGAGCATCTTTCACGCTCTCAAATAAGCATATTAAAATATTCTGTAGGTTCTGTTGTTGCACACTTCACGCGTAAGTGTGTGTGTGTGGGTGTGTGTGTTGTGTGTGTGTGTGTGTGTTTGTGTGTTGTGTGTTTTTGCCCTTGGCATTCCGGTAAGTGTGTTGTTTTCTGCTCACGTTTGGCCCCATCTCCTCGGACACACACAACCTGTCCAAGTGTCTGTACTTATTCCACGTAAGATAGCCGTAGCCAATTAGCTTTCCCTGTGACCTTTTACCACTCTCTCTCTGCCGTCACATTCACTTCCAGCTGCTGTGTGTGTGTGTGTGCGCGCGCGCGTGCGTGCGTGCGTGTGTGTGTGTGTTTTTTAACTACAATAACAAAGAAAAGAAATAATGCTACGAATTTTTCCCACAGTGTTCATGTGTTCAAATGGTACCAATGACTCAAAAGTAGGTATGTACTGTGTGTCAGCAAGAGTTAAAACACACACACACACGCACCCGCAACGCACAGGCACCTGTATTTGCAATGGATTTCCTTTTCTTTTTTTGCTGTAATTGAAATAATTCAGGCAATGTCAGGAAGAATCGATAAAAGAATTAATGAAAGTAGGGGGGAGTCATTAAAGGCAATAAGAAGGAGGGAATATGATGAGATTGCACATGAGCAGACAGAGAGACCAGGCAAAGCTGCATGGTGTGGGTTGTGTGTGTGAGAGAGAAAGGAAAATGACAATAAGAAGAAAGAAGAAAGAAAGACAAGAAGAAAAGAACGAAAGAGAGGTAGTGCGTGAAGCGCTATCCATGTCGCAGAATAGGTTGTCAGTTTTTGTCAGTGTTTTGCTGTAAAAAGCTATGAAACTGCAGCAAAGAACCAAATGGTAGTACGGCAAGGGCGAACAAAAATTGATTTGACATCCTTAATTACACTTTTTATGTATTTTTTGGACATAATTCCAATAACTCTATTTCCTAGATCCCATAACGCAAGACACACTTTTCTTATTATTGTATTTGCATCCTTTAACAAAAAAAGGCATCCCATGTTCTCGCACGTTTTCCACAGCCGTGGCACAGTCGGCATTTAAGGGTAAATACAGTTTAATGACACTGTGACGCTAAAATACTACCAGTCCCTTAATGGATAGCTGACCATCAAGATCCAACCTTAAGCTTCCATCCGGCCCTCCACTCATCTGAGGTGCGTAAAGCTCCAGGGAAACATACTGCCTCTCTCTCTCATGCGCCGAGGTTAATGGCACATGGGGCTAGGCGCGTGATATGTTGGATAATGATTATTGATTAGGCAAGGTTGAGCTTATCATAGCTTCTCCATTTTACGGATCTCTCCTCCGTGACCTTTCTGCCTGGCCCTCTTGGATCACCCGGTATTCTCCAGTAGCTGTTGATCGCCTCGCACACGGGGGGAGGGGAGTAACGATGGGGTGGGAGAGGAAGGGACGAAGAGGATAGAAACGCAGGGGGAGGGAGGGAGAACAGCTGCAAGCAATGGAGATTATGGAAGGACGAGCATGTAGGACGCGAGTGTGCCGATGCGAATGTGTGCTGATACAGTGCGGGTACGGAAGAGGAATACCCCTGGAATATCCACCTGGCCCGCCAAACACGCAGCATTTCAATTTTTGTTTTGCATCAAGGTCATTTTAAGCCCTTTTCCTAAACTTGATCACCTAAAAAAAGCATGCTAAAAGTCTGTTTTGCGAAACCACACCCAGAACTCATGTCCTCTGATTAGTATCAAAATAAATCCGGAAACTTGCTTGTGGCATCATTAGTCTAAATGACATGGATCTCTTATTTGCAAAAGTTTTGATTCTGTCATTCCATTGATACATATCCACATTTCATTTGTTACCTCCTCACCTTGTATAGTGATGGGTTCCTGTGACTCGGCAGTGAAGTAGTTTTCCAGACTCGATGGTTAATAATTCAGTTTCCCCACTACCATGATGGTCCAACTAATGTGAAAATGCTCGTATGCTCATGTATGCTCAGTTGATTGCTGTTGTTGCTATTTTTCAGATTCTGATTGGCTAAAGTGGCTTGAGCTTTCTCGTTACACTGCCACCTCAGGTGTGGCTGCTCTTGCCATCATTGCGGCATATACACACTGTTGTACGTGACCATGAAACTTTTCTGAAAACTGACAGCGTGGCACAGATGTTATTTTGAAACCGGGTAGAATGTCCATTCATGAATTGTTCTCATCCCGTGTGTCAACGTACCTAAGAAGGTTTGACACGCAAAACTTTGTTCTGTGTCAGTTTTACTCAAAAAGACAAAGGTTTTGAACGACTCACATTTGGCATTTTTTTTCCGCTCGCCGCCATCTGGCCAGTCAATAATATCTGTGTACCTCATTCAATGTTCTCATGCTCGAGCTCATTCTAGAGCCCCTGGGATACTTTTGGTAACGTTTTTCTTCGTTTTAAAAATCGTCATTTTGATGCTGTCATAGTAGTATCCCCTAGCACGTAGCCATTCAAAGGCCAATTGACCAAAATGAAAATATTTTCACTCTACAAAGGTCGTAAAATATTGCTTTTGAAGCACGACAGTTTTGACTACCTCACAAAAGACCTATGTGCATTTTGGCGATAGTCATTTTTACGTCATTGATCGCATGCATTAAGGGAGTTTTTGGGTTTCCCATGTTGAAAAGCTTTGGGTCATGATTTAATATTAATTAAACAAATAATTTCCTATAAATGAGGTTTATTGACCATAAATTCCAAAAATAACTGTAAAGTTAAAGTTAATAAATTAGGAATAGGAAGTGTTAAACGTCACACATTAATTGACACAAAAAGTGACACATTGAAAACGGTGTTGAAAAAAAGAGACAAAAATGTGAGAAAAAAACATTGATAAAAAGCATCAACAAAAATGTTGATTTTCAATTTGGGTGTGAAGACAAGAGGGTTAATATGGTAAGTAAGCATCATAATCATCATAGGATAAGCACGTTATGACAAAAAAGGTTATTATTTGTCTTTACTAAAATGTATTTGCTTCCAGTAAGCCAAGGTTAATTAAGCTTCAGGATTTTCTGCTGTCCGGGTTTGACTAGGGATGTAGTCAGTTACACAAATTTAGTATAAACTTCGGTCGTATTAAAATAAATGGCCACCTGCAATCTTAATCTGATCTGGAAACAATTAGACTATAATTTTAAAATCATTCCAGCATTTGGTTTGTATGTGTTGCTATGGCAAACCACATAAGCAATCAGAGCAACCATTATTTTTTTCCATTTTCTTTTGGTTGAAGCAGTGTTAGTGTGGGCAGAAGCCCTTTTTGAATTAAATCCTTAACTGTTTATGCACATTGCTGAACATGATCTCCATACATCTATTCTGAGACGGATCTCAAGCTTAAAAACATCACCCACAATTGTGAATATATTTAACTCTTGGACATAAAGTTAAGCAATAGCTGTGGACTACAGTCATTATATTTGCCAGCCCAGTATCCCTAAGACTTATGGGTGATTTCCCACCTCTTGATTTACGTAAAATGACAATGTTCAGTGCCTAGGCAGAAGGTATGGAGGTCGGGATAGTGAATGTGAAGAAACATTGTCTGTGGTATAGTTGTTGTTGTTGTGAATGATCCAATAGCATCTTCACACATACAGTACGTACAATAACTGAGTAAAGAATGACCTTATTTGGGTATCCCTAATCTCGTATTGATTTTAAAAACATCATCAGGAAGACAGGAATCTCCAAGTTGAGAAGGCACTACATTACAACACATATCCACTAACCAGTCACATATCCACTAAACAGTCACACATGGGGCGGCTGTGGCTCAGTGGTAGAGCGGTTACCTGCCAATCGGAAGGTTGGTGGTTCAATCCCCGCCCCTGCAGTCATTGTCGAAGTGTCCTTGATGTGTCCTTGATTCAACCCCGAGTTGAATGTGTATGAATGTTTATCTGATGTAGATGTAAAAGCGCTTTGAGCAGCCGTTAAGACTGGAAAAGCGCTATATAAATACAGCACATTTACATATCCCCTAACCAGTCACGTATCCCCTAACCAGTCACATAACCCCTAACCAGTAAGGTATCCCCTGACCAGTCACAATTCCCCAGACCAGTCACATAACCCCTGACCCCTGTAGGACGGGACTTGCCTAGAAGTTGGGTGGGGTCCATAATAACGCACCTTTGACTGGATTCAGATCGTCGTCTCTCTCAGTGAAATTTCTTCGTAGTGGTTTTGCCTTTCTAAGTGTATTAGATTTTATTACATTTTGTTATTGCCTAATTGAGATGGTAGAATAAGTATTCAGATCCTGTACATACGTAAACGTACTCATACCACACTGTAAAAATTTCCTGTAAAATTTTAAAGTCCTGCATTAAAAAATATACTTGAGTAAAAATATGTAATAAGTGATATCAGTAAAATGTAAAGTATCAAAAGTAAAAGTACACAATGCAGAGAAATCCTCACAATTTCGAAACTGGAAACAACCAAAACAGTTGTGTGTTTAATGGTTTAATCATTTCAGCTTGACTTGTAGGCCGTAATATACGTCGGGTAGTTTCATTAATTACAAATCATTTCATGAAATACATGTTTTGTTTGCAAAAAGTACAAATTGGCATTAAAAGAAAAAATCAAGGATCTAAAATTGTTACCTAAGTACAGTACTTGAGTAAATGACTAAATAACTTGATCGCCTGCCTGAGGACACCCTCTGTTGAAGCTATGGAATATTCTTATGAGATAATAGCGAACCCAGGAAGAGTAGATTCTGTTTAAGACAGACAGACGCGAATGGGGATCTTAATCAACAATCAAAATCCAGGTAAACCTTTTACTCTATTACTGCGATTCACACATCCTAGTACTTACTGAACACAGGCCTGCTGCAGTCCTGTTACCAATTTCAATTAATACTACCACGCCACATAATTAGTCCAATATTCCCTTTTTATGCCTGCCGGCCCAGGATAATGGTGCCAAGCAGTCATGGGAAGATGGAGCACTCACTAAGGACTTGGTTTTGTGATCTCTGAGGAGGCAACTTCACACAGCCACGGCAGAGCGAAACAAAGTGCGAAGGCCGTCCGTGTACACAAATCTTGTCAATGGTAATTGATTGCTGCTGGTCACCCGCACAGGACCCGGGACGAAATCAAGTGGCTTCTCCATGAAACAATGTCAAATATTGATGATATTTCTCTTCCCTGCCTCTAGAATGAATAGCCTCATCCTCCCTGTAGTTTTTGATGAATGTTTGTTATTGCCTTCCCCTTCTTGTTGTCTTTCTGTTATTTTCTCCAGCTGCTTGCCGGGATGGCGCAGTGGCATTTCCTGCATGTTTGTATTCATTTTTTTTTTTTTTTTTACCACTTCACTGCAACCAAAACCAGCACTGGCATGGTATAATTACCGACCTAACTTACTTATGCGCACTATATTTAAATAAAACATTTGTTTTCCATGATAAATCTAGAAATTCTGATTAAACTCACTGCCATGTCTTTGGTGTTGACTGCGTATTTTAAGGCTGATATTCTTTTTTTCTTCTCCCTCAAACAAGACACGAAAGACATGGTGCCATGCCACAAACACAGTTTTGCCACCACAGAGGCAAACCAGTCGAGACATTTGACTTGGAAATACACAAAGTGAATTTAATGCCTCTCCGGCTCCTCTCTTTCCCTTTTTTCCCTGTTTCATCTGTCAACATCTCTCTCAAACAAACTATTCTTCCCACTCTTATTGTCTGTTTAAACTTGCATGCACCCCCACAGCCTTCCACACTCAATTCCCTCAACTGTCAGTGCGAGAGGTCTAAAAGCTCGTCTGGTCCACTGTTTCACATCAGAAACGGTTTGTGTGTTTGTCAGTTCTGGGTCTCTGGGAGAATGAAACGAGAGAGACAGAGATAGAGAGAAGGAGGGGGGAAAACAACATATGGAGTTTATGATGAATGTCAGAGGGGACAGTATGTGTTTTCTGTGATGATGAGGGAGTGGGGGATTTTGGAACACACACACACACACACACACACACACACACACAC
>NW_022605579.1:87216-88130 GCF_008692095.1 Etheostoma spectabile | reverse complement strand
TACAATCTGGCACATTTACGTGTACTGTTGTGCAGGGTCATCAATGTGCATTGTCTTGAATTAATAAAATAAATAAAATAAAATAAATAAATAAACCTACCTACTGAAATTAGAGAGTTTTGGCCACTTAATGCAATCAAAAGTGCTGGATTTTTAAGTCTTGGTCAATGTACTCTGGCTTTTGACAGTGGCGGACGTAAGATTTGTATACAAGCAAAAGGACAATCCTGCAGCTTTAATTGTTGAGTAAATTAGGATATTTTACTTTGCATTATATCTTCCAACCTCTAATTGCGCTCGACAGGCAAGAAAAGGCACCAAAGGTCCACACTAAATATCCAAAATCATTTTTTCAAGAGTAGATTGACACAGATCTTTCATTATTATCTGCTGGTGGTATTGAGATGTAAGATCGCGTTCTTACACTGGAGAGCAGATATCCTAGGGATGATTTAAGAGCTTTTATTTCCTCCTATAAGTTTGAACCAACTTTTAACCCTTGTGTTATCTTCCCGTCAACCATGGTTACTTTTTTCAACATTATTATCCCTTTTTCCGACATTTTTGTCACTTTTTCACTGTTTTGGGTACTTTTTTTTGGCCTTTTTTGTTGTTTTTGTTGTTTTGTCCAAAGGTTTTCAATATTTTTTTATGTTGTCTTATTTTGACGGCCCATTTTTTGTGACAAATAAAACAAAAAATGAACTAAAAACTGTTTAATTTGACCCAAGGACAACACAGGGGTTAATTCAAGTCCCAAGAGGACCTTGTCTTGATCTTGAACATGGATTTCATCAGTCAAACGCTAATTTCTGACAGAAAAGCAACAACAAGAAAACCTAACTACCTGCTTAGTGTCTTGTGTCATCAATTCGGACATAATCTGGAAATAATATTTTAAATGAAACTAACAC
>NW_022605579.1:85156-87206 GCF_008692095.1 Etheostoma spectabile | reverse complement strand
AAATCAGTTAATGTTGTACCTTGCACATAAGTTGGGGAAGTGGGAGGATGATCATTCAAGTTTTGAGGATGCGACAGCAGACAAGGCATTCCAGCAATTTGATGTAGGAGAAGTTTGGGAAGCCCAGATATAGAGTAGGATCTTAACAGCACTAGCAGATGTACACCATAGAGGATTATTTATATCACATATTGGAAACAGATCTAGGTAATATGCACACTTTTCCCTGATTCGCTCTCATATCTTGATTTTCTATGTCTCCCTTATTCAGCCCCCCTCCTCCCTTTGTATCTTTTTCCTTAGTTTCCCCTCCCCCCTCCCTGACCCTTCATCTCTCCACCCTCACGCCCTAACACACAACACACACACACACAAACCACTCTTTCTATGCCTTTTTCTGCATGGTTGGGCAATTGAGTATCTAAACAAACTAATTAATCATGGGTGTCCAGCAAAGACGGACAGGTCCAGAGAGGTGATGTTCACAACTGCCGCGCAAACCCCCCCCATTTTGTTTCTAATCCCCACTTGCAGTTTATTTTGCTGAATGCGACATTCACTCCCCCCTTCCTCCCATCCCACCTGCCCTCCCTCTCCTCAAATCTCTGTGCCAGGCCAAGGTTATACCCGTATACACACTCATTCACTATTTTAATTTTGCATAGAGGATAAGTGCCCCTCCTCACCCCCAATCCCCCCCCCCCCCTTTCCTCTTCTTAGAGTCATGTATCTGGGTACATTAATCAAAAATAATGAATAAAATGATCAGCCTGACAATGTGGCGGCGCCTCCCTCGGTTTCAGGAGGAAAACTGACCAACTTTATTAATCAACATTTCCTGATTAATTGTTACAAAGTGTCATCCATAAATTTCCTTTCATTTTAATAGTACTTTGGCCAACACTAACAACATCCCCCGTGACCACAGATTTATCGAGGCCTTGGCCGATTTGAGAGAGGGAAAAAAGAGAGAGGGGGAGAGAGAGAGAGAGAGAGAGAGAGAGAGAGAGAGAGAAAGAAGAGGAGGTAAGGAAAAACAACATCCCCTTTAACAATGCTTTGAATGCAGGACTGCGACAGTGGGTAGATTTGCAGCTCCTGAACACTTAGTCTTCAGAATTGGCCTAATGGCAGTTTGGGAGCTACAGTACGGCCCCATGGAGCTCTCGCTCTCTCACACTCTTGCGCTCTCTCTCTCTCTCTCTCTCCTGATAAGGTGAGGCGGCGGAGTAAACCATTACGGGTGACAGTTTCACTTTTCTCCCCCTAATTACTTGTTCCTGCCCATGTGGCATTTCTTAGAAAAATTTGTTGAATAATGACCGGCATTAAAATGGAGGCTCTTAAGAATTTATACGCACCGGCTTAATTCATCATGTACTTTCTTTATCTCCTGTGTAGATTTATATCCCGGCGTGTCGCAGGGCCCTCTGCCTTGTGACAGGGGCCGTCATCTCCTTAAGGGCACGGCATGTATATCAGTGACTGCTCCCACACCCCCTCCACCCCTGCCCCCGCTCCCACCCACTGCTGCTTTCCATCAGTGGGCATTGCCATGCAGGTAGAGTGGAGACTGCTGGGAGCCGCGCATATATAGATATGATGGAAAGTTAGCTAATTGCTATTTTTTTGATGTATCTAGACTAAAAGGATTCAAGTTCATGTTTATTTTTCCAAATATGACCTTACACTCTGTATCTTCCAACATACGTTGGTTTGCCCATTCAGCTGATTCAGAACGCTGCTGCTCGAGTCCTCACTAAGACCAAGAGACTGGATCACATCACTCCAGTCCTCACTAAGACCAAGAGACTGGATCACATCACTCCAGTTCTGAAGTCTTTACACTGGCTTCCTGTGTCTCAAAGAATTGATTTCAAAGTACTTTTGCTAGTTTATAAATCACTCAACGGTTTAGGTCAAAAATATATTTCTGATCTGCTTCTGCACTATAAACCACCCAGACCTCTCAGGTCATCTGGGACAGGTCTACTTTCAGAAACCTGTAGATCCGCTACTACTCTCGGTTCTTTTAAATCAAGGCTGAATA
>NW_022605579.1:83939-85146 GCF_008692095.1 Etheostoma spectabile | reverse complement strand
TTTCTTTTTGATGCTGCCTTTCTTTAAATGACTGCTCATTTCTTTAAATTTCTTTTGCTGCGCTGTAACTTTTATTCTTGCGTTTTATGTGTCCTACTGTTTCTATTTTGAAAATCGGGGGACTGTCCCCGGAATCCGGGGACGTCTGGTCACCCTACTGTAGACAGACATTCTTTGAAAATGTGTGTGCAATGGCAAATTAATCAATAATACACATTTAAGAGGTAAATAAAATGTGTTATTGAACAGCCTGATCTCACAGAATTCTGGGAAATGATCACAAACTGTTAACAACGCATTACATGGTGGTGTCACGGAATGTGTGGAAAGTCTGTGTGGCCACCACGGAGAGCAATGCCAATGTAAAGTCAATGAGAAGATGACGTAGCATTATGAGCGACTACAGAAGCGAGTAGTATGAAAGCCCAAAAATCCGAATAAAGAGGTTGGTTGGGGTGGTGTATGTAGAAAACAGTTCTCAAAACATAAGTATATCTGTGATAACAGAAACATAAGCTACCCTTAAAAAAATATTTATAAAAAAAAAAAAAACTCTAAAATATAATATCCGTAAAAAATATAACACTTAATTCAGGGCCAGTGTTTTTTTCCCCATATGTGCTGACATTTTTGGATTTTGATACAAATGTTTGGAATGTTGGCAAAAAGTCACCTGACCTGATCACATGACCCATCACCCTATCAGTGTTTCTCATCAACTGCAACCACATAATCCCCTCCCCCCATAGCTCCTCCCCCTACAGCCTGTCAAATGACAAGTTACAGAAACTGCTTAGCTGATTGGAGCGGTAATCGTCTCCAATGCAGGAGGACTGCTGGCTGGGTAACGCATGTTTAAATCAGGCCGTCTTCACCCAGAAAACGACCATATGGGTCAACGATCAGCTGCCGACCCACGGGCTGTTGGTTTGTAAAACTGTTTGTTAGTTTGCAACAAATTTTCAAATATTGAGAAAAAGAAATGCTGGAGCACTAAATATATGGATGTATTGTAAGACCAAAATAAATCCATGTGGCTAATTTACATGCGCGTGAATGGCGTCCCTGTTCTTCTTGTGCATTATGTTGTGATGTTGTTATGTATTGTATACTATGTTGTTGTCTGCATTAATCCTTTTCGGGCAAGCGTGTGGTGGCGCAGTCCAATAGCTGCCGCCCAGAGGCTTGCTCCAACCTAAGTCAAATT
>NW_022605579.1:76673-83929 GCF_008692095.1 Etheostoma spectabile | reverse complement strand
TGTGTCCTCATACCTGGCGAATAAATCTGATTCTGATTCATTCTTGATGATGATGCCGGTTCTATTCTTTAACAACAGCGTTTGTTTCATTGCAAATGAGGCATGCAGGTTTAGCGTCACTGAAAGTCAGCAAAATGAATGTGTAGACTACATATCAGAACATTCTTTATTAAAGCTGCGTTTTTTTCCAAATGTTTTCCACCAATCGGGATGCTGCATACGACAACGATGTTTCCAGAATCACACACTTTAACCATAACTCCTCAGTGAATTGCCTCCTAATCTAATTACGACAGTTATCATCATGGATTTTCCTTGTTTTTTAGAAATATGTTAACACTAATGCATGTAAAAAAAGAAGAAAAAAAAACATAGCATTAATGTAGTTAGAAAGTTAAACTATTAAACAAGGAAACATGTTTAAAGGGGCAAAAGAACGGCCGTATATGTAGTTTTGGGAGTCATTAACTAATCAATGTTTTCGGTTTAGTTATGAGGATGTGTTGGTTCAAATCTTTTTGTTTTCCTAGTTTCATAATAGCTACTTTTGATATACAATGGCAAAATCAATAGAAGAGTGAACAGAATCTGGGGGGAAACTTAGTGGCCTAGGGGACTAAGATTCTAACCTCGCAAGAGCAGTGTTGCTGGTTGGAGTCTAGTCCGAGACCCACTCTCTCCGCTCATTTCCTGCAACATCTCTGCTATGTAACATCTAATAAAGGCCATTAATAAAATTCTACGGACAAATCATGAGTACTGATGCGATCGGTTGATTTTAGAACTTAATTAGTAGTTTAGACCAGATATCTCAGGGGGGACTCGAGGAGTTACTCTTGGGGCGGCAACCAAGAATTTGCTTAGTTTTGAATAATGAAGTCATAAATCCAACATATCATTTAAACCAGCCTACTTGTAAAAAACCCTCCATTGATGATAGGCTTACTGGCCTATGGGTAAGGTAGTCACTAAGGTAGCCATCCACAGGTAGAAGGATTCACTATACCACATGTTATGATTTATAAAATACTGCCAACAATTATTTTTAAAAGCTTAGTAGTCTATGCCCAAACAGGTATAAAGGCTTTAGACCACCCAGATACTATCGTAGGCCCAGATAAATATGCAACTTCATTTTATACAACATATATAAAGTATGGGATCCTAGCACTGTCTCTCTTTCAGTTAAGGGGTCCTTGGCTTAAAAAACGTTGAAGACCCCTGATTTAGACAAAAGGACTTCAACCGAACTGCTTGTTGGACGGTCAAACCCGCTCCCAACACGCCTTTTTGGCATCATAATTGGGGGAGTTTTTCTGACAAACATGCCCAATGTATGTGACTGACAAGGCGTGTGGAAGTGAGAAAGTAGGTAGGGTTTGAACTTGAGCTCTCCTTTTCATTCACATAACTTTGTTAGTTAATTTTATTACACACAAATAAGTGCAACAAGTGAAGGCCTTTAAGGAAAGATGTTCAGAAGTCATGTGCCATTGTCCAAACAATGAACATACGCCCCCACTCTTTACACATATGACAGCAGGCTTTTAACCCCGCCTTAGACTGTAGGCATTTGGAAAAGCTCTTCCTCACTTCTGCCTTCAGACGTGATCAGTCAACATGTTGCATGAACCTGGCCTTTAGTCTTGACATATGATTCGCATAAATGGTATATTCACACAGCCATTCAGTGACCCGCAGCACCCTGTGAGAAAGCGTCTTTGTCATTCATTCAGGTTTTTCCTGGTTCAGGTTATTTGTCTCCTATCTGTAGCTTTTATTTCCACCAGTTGTAGATGTATAAACTCAACTTTAAGTGAATAGGAGTAACAAAAATGTAAGGCAACAAGTGTGGATCAATTTGTGCGTCCACACATAATACAAGGGGTTACATATATGTACAATACATGTTTGTATTTGTGTGTATATTATACCCCCACCTCCCTATTTAAGAATGCAGAGTTTTTAAATTCAGGCATTAGGATGATTTATGTACAGTATCAGGCGAGGCGTTCTGAGAGCCACCTACGGCCCCGCCTTTATTACTGTTGTTTTTTACTATTTCCTTAGGGTAATTTACTATATGCCCTCTGGACTTTACCCACTTAGGACAGCTTTCCACTTTCAAGGGCATCATGGTGGGCATCTAATGCAAAGTGCTCTAATGTCTGAATGGATGTTAGTGACCTGCGGATCCCTCCATTCAGCGCTTGTTCTCCATTTGTAAGGCTTTAGTATTTTTTTGACTGAAAAACACTTCCATGCCAACGTGTCAAAAGGGGATGATTTGAACTGGTGAAGACATTAAGTCTTCCCTCGTTCTGTTAACACACGCTACACACTATAATGGATAGTCTCCATCAGTGTGCATTCATGTCCCATTAATGCATATTACTACCTTCCCTGGAGTCCTTGTGCTTTCTCGCCTGGCAGATTTTCTTTGGATTGTGGTGGCCCCTGGATCTTGTTTGCAGGTGCTGCCGTGGTCCTGCTCAACGCCCTTCTACGCCCTGAACTACTACTACCATTGTTTCTAGTCATAGTTCTATTGTCTTTACTGTTACCACAACTGCCACTGATAATGTAGTTCCATTACCCCCACTTCTATGATTATTATGAGTCTGTTCTATATTTCTATGTTTGTCTCTCTCTCTCTCTCTCTCTCTCTCTCTCTCTCTCTGTATCTCTATCTCTCTCTCTGGCCCACCATCAAGAGCCAGGGTTTGTTTGAGGTTTCTCCCTAAAAGTTTTTACTCGCCAACGCCACACTGAGAATAGTTGGTTAGATTATTAGGTGGTTCCGTGGCGCTTTGGACTTCTAGGTCTCACCTGAAGTGATTCAAAGGTTGTGCGTTCTGGAGTCGGGGTCTAGCAGAGACGACAGCCGACGGCCAAGTACCATGTACTTTGTGCGCCTGCGTGAGAGGAAATAACTCTTTGTGCCAGCAGGCGGCAGTAATCTATTCGTCATTCAACAAGGGAAACTGGATAACGCTATGCTATCGCTATGAGACCTACAACAAACAGCTTTTGCTTGATCGGCGGCAGAACCAATCAGAGCCTACCGTCCCTCCGCTTCACTCTCCGCCGGGAAGACAGCAGACACTGGGAGATGGCTAACCAGACTGTCCCTCTCCCGGTCTGTCATCTCTTCCCTTGGAAGAAAAGTCTCCCTATAGTTGGAGCGACCAAACGGTCCGCTGCTGTCTTGTTAGCAAACGTTAGCTTGCTAATTTACCCCACCCAACACACCTTCATCATACACTGGTTACAGAAAATTAGCCAAATTTAATTGTCATTCACGTATAGCAATGTTCTTTCCTTCAATTTAACAAGAGTTGAGAATTAAACATTACGTTCTTTCTTCTTATCTTTGATATAATCCACAGTCATGACCTTTGACCTTTTAAAACAAGCAACCCAAACCATATATCATTTGCCTTTGTGGGGCAAATAGATCAGAATTCATGACCTAAAGGGAAATGCTCTTCTGCTGTCTTCCTTTATGAAAACAACATCCCACGAATCGATTCCTGAAATGAAAGATGCAAGGAAAAATATGATAATACACCGCAGGTAGTGGGAAATGGTTGTATAATTAAATGTAGTGGTAAAAACAATCTATCTGGAGCATTATTTAGGCACATACATAAACAAACAAAACACACAAATAGCAGCGCTGTACGTATCAATCAGGTGGGACGGCGTTTAAGTGTGAGGCTGTGACATGACAGGAGCTTCCTGCCAGGAGGCTTGTCTTTCTAATGACAGCCACTGCTCTGGAACGGAGACAATCTGGGAGGCACATACACACACACACACAGACACACACACACATACACGCGCGCACACACTCGGCCTTTGCCTCGATCTCTCTCTTTGATAACTATCACTGTCAAGGGGAGACAGAGCCCAATGTATGACAATTTGTTCATTATCATAGTGAATAGATTTTCACAGGTTCCCCCGCCAGTCTGCCACTGGCGGATAGATGAATATCAAACAGGCCTCTCCTTTGTCCTAGGGGCCAAATTTAGGAAATAACATCTCATCCTACTCTCTGCCTGCCTCTCTCTCTCTATCCTTCCCACTCGGACCAGTGACACCTCAAAGTACCCATCACTCAGCCCAGTGTGTGTGTGTGTGTGTGTTCTTGTAAGAGAGAGAGAGAGAGAGAGAGAGAGAGAGAGAGAGAGAGAGAGAGAGAGAGAGAGAGAGAGAGAGACACTCAAACAGTATGCACAAGAAAACAAGCGCTCCTTATGAAAATTAGGAATTGGATAATAGCATCTTGATGATATAATAAAAAATGGACCTTTGTTTGAACACTACAGCAGTTCTACAATACATAACTAGTAAAATCAACTTTCATGTAATACTTGGCTTGAAAGTCATTATGACATCATGTGGTATAATAATTATACATTTCTCATGCAAAAGAAATCACAAAATAAAAACACAATGAAGAGTCTTTACAAGACTCCACCCACTTTCTGTCTAGAGCGCATTAAACTTCAACAAATCGCTTTGCACTTGTCAATGAAAAATAAAAAATGATAACTTACTATTGCATGAGAAAAGTGTGTATTTCTTCGGTGTAAGGTTATTCTTTCTCAATCAAGCACGGCGTGTAGCTAACAATGGCCATGTTGTCATCAAAAATAAAAATAAGTGCTTTCAAATTTCACAGACAAATACGCTTCAATCAGAAGAGATGTGATTGCAGATATGCAAAGGTTTATTGCACATAAGCATAATACAATTTACAGTCTTTGAAAATTTAGACACCATTGTTATAGAAGAATTTGCAAACGAGTAAAGGAAGTCAAGACAACCCCCCCCCCGATGGAGTCTGGTGGTGGCGGTGAAGGAGCCCAAACACCAGACCGAAGGATTGGACAGAGCGTCCAGCAGGAGGAAGACCCGAGACGCCTTTGGGTGACGATGACTGGAGGTGGAATAATAATAATAATGTATAGTAATGCATACTTTATTAATCCCGCAAGGGGAAATTACACTTCGATAAAAGGGGAGGAGGGGGGGTTGCACGCTTTGCCTGAAACGACCGCTGACAGCGGCAGGGAGAGAAAGAGATTCAAAGCAGGGTTGTGATTGGCCCTTTACAGTTGTCAGCAATTCTGATTGGTTTAACAGGAAGTAAACAGTGAACGCCTCCAACAGCTGATTTGAGTTAGGAAGAGAGCAGTGATTAAGTGTTAGGTCTTCCTGAAAGAATTCACAGTGAGCTAGATTTGTGGAACGTCAAAAAAAGGGACAAACGTTGAAAAAAGGGACAAAAATGTAATAAAAAGTTAAAAACAAAAAAAGCGTCAACAAAAGTGTTTATTTTCACAACACGAGGGTTGATTATAATAATTGTTAGTCCCAGCTTTCCCTTCTGTAAAGTCTAGAATAACACTGAAATTACAATGAGTGCACTTTTAAGTCACCAAACAACATCTTTCATTTCTTTTTTTCAGAAACCAAATCCTATAACTAAACAACGCAGTGTCTTGCTATTGTCAATTGAGGCATGGATGGATGCCGGGCTAGTCCGTTCCTTTGGAGCGCGCTCAGCTGACCGTGGCGGCCCATAATTAAAAGCTCCTGGAGGACATGAGACACTATAGAGATGCCAGACCTGTCAGGACCTGGCAACACAACTATACCTGCTCCTCAGAGACACACAAAGGCAGGCAACTCTTTCTCTCTCTATCACACCCACGCACTATACATAGAGGGAATAAAGAAGGAACAGGAGGACAAACAGTCAGAAGTAGTAGTAGTTTATTTGAACGTGTGCAACATTAAAATAAAAAATGTATATACAGTACACTGGGGCTCGAAAGTTTGGGCACCCCTGGTAAAAATGTGTATTAATGTGCATGAAGAAGCCAAGAAAAGATGGAAAAATCTCCAAAAGGCTTTAATTGACAGATTAGACATTCGTATGATATGTCACAAAAAGTTAGATTTTATCTCCATCATTTACACTCTCAAAATAACAAAACAAAAAAATGGCGTTTGCATTCCAGACGAGGATTGAGAACAATCCATGACGCTGTCAGGTCTCAGCTTTCCAAGTGGGGGGGGGGGGGGGTTGTTACAAGGTATTAACTCTGCAGGGTGCCCAAACTTTTACAGATGCCATTTTTTTTGTTTTCTGTTATTTTGAAAAGTGTAAATGATGGAAATAAAATCTAACTTATTGTGACGTATTATACAAATGCCTAATCTGTCATTTTATGCCTTTTGGAGCTTTTTCCATCTTTTCTTGGCTTCTTTATGCACATTAATACAAAATTGTACCTGGGGTGCCCAAACTTTCAAGCCCCACTGTATATATAATTAAAATGACAGATAAAGAAGGTCATGTACTTCTTCATGCACAATCCTCCAAAATAATTGAAAGTCATTCAAAGAAAAAAGTCCCATGTTCAAAAAGGAGTAGAAAGAAGTTCATAAACAACTTATCAGGTCCGACCCCCTTTCTCTACTTTTATCGTTTAGTAAATACAATATCTTATGCGTCACTTATTTACACATCATAGACACAGATGCATACATACATACTTACACACATTAATACAGTTTTTTTCCTTTTCTTCCCTTTCTTCTTCTTTCAATGAAGCAGAAAAAAAGTTCATCACTCCTTTTTTTTCCATTTCCTTCTCTCCTTCATCCTCTCTGCATTGAGTGTATGTATATTTAGGATTGTTGCTTTTTCAAGTATCACACTCAGCCCGCACAACAGCCACGCCAACAATCCCTTTTACCTGCAAAGTTTTTTTTTTTTTTTTACTATGGGCTAATTTATGAAAGTGAAAATGACTTTTTGCTCATTTTGTTTAATGTATGCACTTTAGCAATTAATAACCCAAGCGCTGGTAGATTTTGAACTAAAGGCCATTCATTTGTATAAATCTGCCAAGCTCTGACAGCAAGGGATTTTTTAAAACTGATCTGAGGGAAAGTGAAATTATTCTCTAGCCTCGGGTTAAATATTACTTTTCTCCAGGACTTTGCCAGGTCCGCCGGCTCCTCGCTGCTTTCTGACCTTGTCATTGATCTACCTCCACCTCACTTGCTTTCTATCTGCTTTTGTCTCACTGCGTCTTCTGCTTGCATTATTTGTGCTCCGTTCGCTGGTTATCAGGGAGAGGTGGGTTTTGTTGTGAGCGGCCTCAAGGCCTTTTGAAACTGCTCCTTCTGAATCAAAATGCTCGTCCCGCCGTGGCTGAAGGAGGACCAAAATG
>NW_022605579.1:76383-76663 GCF_008692095.1 Etheostoma spectabile | reverse complement strand
TCACGCCTTGGTGAAAAAAGGACCGTTTTTAAAGTGCATTCTGATCTGATTCATCTCATCTATTTTCAACATTAATTTTCAATTGAAAGTCTGAATTAGCCACTTAGTTTAGGGTATATACTGGAAACAGCAAGCCTGGATCTGTCTACCATAACTTATCTCATATAATGTGAAGTGGAAAGGAAACCAAGTTATGTTTTAGCCTATTTCTTGGCCGGGAGCAGTTACTTCAGGACGCAACTTCAAGGCCTCAAGGCCTTTTGAAACAGCTCCTTCTGAA
>NW_022605579.1:71950-76373 GCF_008692095.1 Etheostoma spectabile | reverse complement strand
CGTCCCGCCGTGGCTGAAGGAGGACCAAAACGTCCTCACGCCTTGGTGAAAAAAGAACCGTTTTTAAAGTGTATTCTGATCTGATTCATCTCATCTATTTCCAACATTTATTTCCAATTGAAAGTCTAGATTAGCCACTTGGTTTAGGGTATATACTGGAAACAGCAAGCCTGGCTCTATCTGCCATAACTTATCTCATATAATGTGAAGTGGAAAGGCAACCAAGTTATGTGTCGGCCAATTTCTTGGCTTGGAGCAGTGACTTCAGGACTCAACTTGAGTGTAACTTCAAGGCCTCAAGGCCTTTTGAAACAGCTCCTTTTGAATCAAAATGCTCGTCCCGCCATGGCTGAAGGAGGACCAAAACGTCCTCACGCCTTGGTGAAAAAGAACCGTTTTTAAAGTGCATTCTGATCTGATTCGTATAATCTATTTTCGACATTTATTTCCCATTGAAAGTCTAGATTAGCCGCGAAGTTTAGGGTATATACTGGAAACAGCAAGCCTCGCTCTGCCTACAATAATCTGTCTACCATAATCTATCTCATATAATGTGAAGTGTAAAGGAAACCAAGTTCTGTGTCGGCCTATTTCTCGGCCGGGAGCAGTGACTTCAGGACGTTACTTGAGCGTAACTTCATGGCCTCAAGGCCTTTTGAAACAGCTCCTTCTGAATCAAAATGCTCGTCCCGCCATGGCTGAAGGAGGACCAAAACGTCCTCACGCCTTGGTGAAAAAAGAACCGTTTTAAAATGCATTCTGAGCTGATTCATCTAGATTAGATTAGATACAACTTTATTGTCATTACACAGGTACAGGTACATTGCAACTAAATGCAGTTTATTGCTAGAAAGTCATCTATTTCTGATTTAAATTTCCAATTGAAAGTCTGGATTAAGGAAAGATTGTCTTCTACCAAGAGGTGGGACCCAAACTTTACTCTGGCGTCCAAGTCAAACATACTGTATGGGTACCGTGATTCTCCTGTCAATTTAGATTGGGACATTAGCTCTCTGGCAGATGTTTCCATTTCGTCACTGCAATGATAAAAACAGTGTCATCGATATTTCATACATCTTTGAACATGTTTTTCTAAGCAGCAGGCTTCCTGCAGTTGTCTTCCAGGATTCATCATCTGCTGCACCTGACTGATGCATTTGAAATTTGAAAGTTCTTGAGGAAGAATTTACAGCCACACACGTGAGAGCCGCCATAGCTCAACCAATCAGTGAAAAGAGCATTGCCAATAGACAGCCAAACTATGAAAGGCAAAAGCAACACATTCTCAGTCCCAACTCGCTAACATATGGACGCTTGGTCAGGACCCCTTGGCATCATATTTTTATGCTAAGAGTAAAACCATTAGTTAGAGTTAGGGAAATGATCATGGGTGGTGGGGGTTCAAAAGATGGAGGTATGAGTGAAGAACGGGACATGAACTCCTGGTTCTTTGACCCATCTCCCACCCCAACCTCCTTTCTTGTGCAGATTAACATCTTTGATTTTACTCCCTAACATTGTCGCTCTCGATACAATGTCATCTCTTTAAGTCTTCATCGTACTGCGTCGCCATAGAAACCCTCCTGACACACCTTTTTTACTGCTTTTCTGACGGTTATCATACCGTCAGAATCTCATTCCGGCCCATGCCGAACTGTAGGTGGGAGTGAGAACAGCTCGACGAAAGCACGGCGCAATCACCCGATACGATATCATCATGATGCTTCTGCCACGATACGATATTGGTGCGATTTTAGATATATTGCCAAGCAATATTCTGTGACATATTGCAATTTATAACCTTGTTTCCAACTTCTAATTTTTTCCCAATTTCAAATGATGTCCCCAAAAGGAAACTTTGTCAGCATTGGTTTTATCCAAAAAAGATACATTTCTCAGTTTGTTCATATGACTTCAGTTTGATTGCTGCAAAATGGCATCGTCAAGCAACCAACATATACGGTATATAATAATAGATCGATGCCTGTTTATCGATACATTATTGCCACTGAAAATATTGCGATACTATGCTGTATCGATTTTTTTCCACCACCCTTACTGAACTACTACAAACTACAATTTTTTCTTATTTTAGTCACTGTTCCATTTTCTTTTACTGTGACTGTTATTGCCACTATTCATCACACCCCCAACTGCCCGTCAGACTCCGCCTCCCAAGAGCCTGGGTCTGTCCCAGGTTTCTTCCTAAAAGTTGCTTGCTCTGGAGGGAACTACTAGAACTGTTGGGTCCTTGTAATCCTTGTAATTATAGAGTGTGGTCTAGACCTTCTTTATCTGTACAGTGTCTTGAGGTTAACTCTTGTTATGAATCAATACTATAAATTAAATTGAATTGAATTGAACACACTGGAGCTAAAGATTCAGGGATTAGAACAAACTGATTTCAACTTAAAATGCCCCTGTTTTTTTCAGACTAGATATCCTCAACCGGATCTTAAATCCCCCAGCATTCCCGCGGTGTGCCTCTTTAAGCCTTCTCACCTGGCTGCTGCTGCTGCTGCGGCGTCCGGATTCGTTATCTAGATCACAGCCATTTAGAGCCCTTCATTCATCATGTACGCCAGATTTGAAACAAGGCAAACAGAGGCAACGACAACACTCGGCCTGCCCGACAAACCCCGACTAGGTTCTGGGTCAAGGACAGGATTCCTTCTTTCACCCAAATGCTGAAAGACGTGTTAATGGAAGGACAAACCAATTACAAATAAGACAATAGAAACAGTTGCATAGGGCTGCACGATAGGAGGACAGTATCTAATTGCGATGATTTTGACTGATTGGAGGGAATTATCGTTTTTGCATCTCATTCTCATTGACATTTTTTTGTGACTGGAGTGTGATTTTTTGCGAGGATCTGTACCAAGCAAAGATGTTTTCTTTATTCTGTAGGATGTGATGATGATTTGCAGGCCTGGGTTTCCACACATCTTCATTCAGAATAGCTCGACACATATTTTGACACATTGCGCCACCCTGCGATTTGGATATTGCACTAGTCTATATTGCGATTTCAATGAAATTTAAATGCTTATCATACACCTGAATTCTTTTTTAACTATTTAAATAGCCTGCTTTCCTAGTTCATAGTTAGATGACAACATTTGATTGTCCGTAACCAATACACACTGTAAATAATGCTTATGGTAGTTTTAATAACACAGTGGTTTAATTTCTAACAATAATCATAAAGTACTAAGACATCCCTCTCCTTCAGGAGCACACATACAGTACTGGTTTTACAGTGGGTTATTTACAATTAATCATGATAATAAATCTGAATCTGTTACACAGCAGAACTGTCTCTGTCTTCAGTGCATCAACACTATTTCTTTTATTCAGTTTCCTAATTTCCATCCACCTCTAGAGCTACATCCTCCATTCTCCCCCTCCTTCTCTTGCCCTCTCCTCCGAGTCGTAGTTTTTTTAAGTTCAGATTCTGAGAGCATGTCTTCATTAGCTGCATTAACATTCACAGGCTGTAGTAAATTCTGACAGTGAAAAGGTCCCCGTAACCTTTAGTTGTGCAGAAATTTACTTCCCAAGAAAATTACAGCTGGCACTGTCTTAATTAATGCCCGCTTTCTTCTCCTGAAAACCCCGAGCCTGTCAGCTGGAGGAGGAGATGAGGAGGAAGAAGAAAATTAGAAAAACAGAGTGGAAAGAAGAGAAAAAGAGAAAAGCGGGGAGAAAGGATACGGGAGATATTTCACTCGACTAAATGGTTTTACTTACAGACGCGGGGCGGCGTGGTAAGACGAGACGGCGCTTAGGAATAAAAAGTGGGGAACCGCAGCAGCATTTCACAATATTGCTTGTTTGTTGTGGTGTTTATGTGCGAGTGTGCAGTTGTCGTCACTCAGAGGCCGGCTATTCCCCAAGTAAGTAGATTCAAATCTACACTGTCTCGTGCACAACTCCCATCTACTCTCTTTCTCTCTCTCTCTCTCTCTCTCATTCTCTGCTTATTGTCATCCAAAGTGGTATGAGAGAGACACAAGTGTGGGGGGTGTCTTTGGAGGAAACTAATACATATTTTATCCCAGGCTATCTCCTGGGTGCAGATTCTTTGTTCCAGGCCCTAAGAGGAAGAGAATGGCTAAAGAACCAGAAATCCATCTTCACACTGGGGAAGCACAGCATCGCAATCCTGCCCTGATTGGGCCACAAACAAATTAGAATAAATACCAACATCCGTCTGCATGGCAAATAGTGCTAAACGTGTGTGTGTGTGTGTGTGTGTGTGTGTGTGTGTGGGAAGAGGTTGTGTGAGAGGCTTTTTAGCTATCAGTGGGGGGAAAAAGAATCACGCTCAGTGATAGTCCCCGTCCCTAATTGTCCAAGCGAGCTACGCTCACGGCTTGATCATCTTTCTCTCGCTCAGTGTGGGTGCCTCTCCCCCCCC
>NW_022605579.1:30374-71940 GCF_008692095.1 Etheostoma spectabile | reverse complement strand
CCCCCTTGTTCCTACGTCTCCCCCACCTGCGCTCTCTCCTCCGTCCATCTCCGCAGATGCTAATTAGAGAAGTGAGTCACAGCTCCGTTGATAGACAAATGTCAGCAAGAGTCTCCAGTCGCCTGGTAATTGCCTGAATCAAAGCCTCGGGGAGAGCAAAGACAATCAGGAGACGAGACATTGTACGCTCTGAGGGGTGTCCGTCCATCCGTCCTCCCGTCTGCTTGCATCTCCAAGTCCTGGAAATCACAGACTTTGCAACATTTTTGCAGAAACACAAGGAAATGTTGTGACATATCTGTGTTGACAAACTACATTTGAGGTGTGCATATGCGTAGCTATTGAAAACCAACATGTGTGTTGTTGAGATATTAGACCCAATGTCTCCACAGGACATACCTGCTGACTGGAACCGCCAATCCAGAAATAAGAGTGCAAAGATCTGTAGGGAGGAGGACAATTAGGTCCTTTAAGACATGGCTTTCTAGCGGGGAGCAGAGTCTGTAAAACCCAGGGCTAACCCCCTAATCTTACCCTCAACATCTGAACGCAGAAGACTTTAACCCAGGAAACGGGTGTCTGTGTCCCGGGAGTACTACGTAAGGGAAGCAGTGTTTTAAGAGAAGATAAGATGATGCTTTATTTATCCCACAATGGGGAAATTCCCTTGTTACAGTAGCATTTTTTTCTACATTTTTAATCCAAACAGCAACCTTGTTTTTTCTACTCTTGGTGCCTTAACTTATCCCTTATCAGAACAGTCATCTGTTGCTACGGCAATGGCCGCTGAAACGACAATATAAGATAAGATAATACTTTATTCATCCCACAATGGGGAAATTCCCTTGTTACAGGAGCATTTTTCTACAGTAAAAACCTACAACAAACCAACAGACAATGTGCAAAAAGTACTGAATGACTGTAAAGTGTAAAGTGGCATTGTATAAAAGATATTGTAAGTAAAGTTAGGTGGCCATAGTACAAAAATATTGCAATGTAAGTGAATAAGTGACGTGAAATTAAATAGAATTGTACAGTACAGGCCAAAAATTTGGTTACACCTTCTCATTCAATGCATTTCCTTTATTTCCATGACTATTTACATTGTAGATTCTCACTGAAGGCATCGAAACTATGGATGAACACACATGGAATTATGTACTTGACACATGGAATGAGAAGGTGTTACTGTGAAACTTTTGGCCTGCACTGTATGTAATTAAGTAATATAGCAAATGTAATTGCCCATAGTACAGATGATATTGAGTTCAACCAAAGTATAAATAAGTACTCGGAATGGAAAAATATAAATACAGATAATAAAAAATATGCATGGAGCCATGGTGAGTGGTGAAAGTGCAACATGTATTAGGTGGTGCAGGTGTTGTAGAGTCTGACAGCGGCCAGGAGGACTCACTATGACCTGTAGCCAGCTCAAAGGAACCTTTTCACGGCCAAACTTAAAGGACCATTCCGGTGCAAAATGAACCTAGGGGCTAAAACCACATGGGTACCGAGTCGACCGTTCTCTGGGATATGTTTTTTGGGGGGTTTCAGTAGCTCAGTCCGAAGTGTGGATCGGTAGCTGGAGAGATGCCACTTCACCTCCTGGGCACTGCCAGGTGCCCTTGAGCAAAGCACCGTACCCCCCCAACCGCTCAGGGCGCTGGTCCAGCTGGCAGCCCACTCACTCTGACATCTCGCCATTAGTTCATATATGGGTCCTGAGCATGTGTGTGTGTATTTCAGGCCTGTGTGTAGTGATTACTAACAAACGGAGTGTCAATTGTAATTTTCCCTACTGGGGATCATTGAAGTATATGAATTAAATCATTAAATAATTGGTATTTACCTCAGTTTGTGACAATTAACGGCCTCTTGCTTGATGACGGTTTACAGTCAGGTCTGTGCGTTGCTATGGAGGTTGTGCACAAACCAACCAGGCAACAGTTTCCATCAACAGGTTTTTGGATATGCAAGAACATCACAACAACCACCTTGTCATGAGTTGAATGTATGAACTGGCCGCTGATTTAAAGAAAAAAACATACATTTCCTCTGGAGCACAAGTCACTTAGTTCGGAAGTTGCCATTTGACTGGTTAGATTGGTTTGCAAAATATACAAATACATTGCAAGGGGCTCCCACTTTCTACATAACAAATGATTAAGGTATGAGAAAACTTCATCATGACACATGGGCTCATTTGCTGAAGAGAGGGTGTCTTGCACTCTGCAAGCCGCTGGTCATTAGCTTGTAACACATCGAGATATTTGGGGGCGTCTAACGTCAAGTAGTTAGGTCTTTATTTTTAACAAATGGGCAACAAGCATCCGGCTACTTGTTTAGCAGTCCACATGTGACACCTCTATTAGAGGAACAGTCTGACTGCTCTGCATTGGATTTGTATGTCCCCTAATTATAAAGGGTTGCCTCTGGCCTTAGTTAGAACCACAAAAGTCTCCTTTCTGAATAACATCTCGAGCCATCAAATGTCTTAATTTTTCTTTTTTTTTAAAGTGCTCCCTCTTTTTACCCTTTCTCCCTTTGAGAGATTTTCTGACTCTATGCAACTTGCACACAGTCAGTCCTGCAGCAATTAGCTATAGCAATTAGATCATCTAATATACACAATTAGGAGTAAGAGGGAATCTGAGAGTTCCATGACAAGCGGGTGTCACTTCAACTAACACTAAAGTGTGTTGTTTCTCTGTGTGTGTGTGTGTGTGTGTGCCCCATTTTTGCAATAGAAAGATAACACAAACTTTCTAGTTTTGTTTTGCCCACATTGATGCTTATCAGCTAACTTGAAAAGCTGTTTACTGCTTAACAAAGCCATGTGATCCCTAGTTGAGTCTGTGTGTGTGTGTGTGTGTGTGTGTGTGTGTGTGTGTGTGTGTGTGTTTCTATAAAGCGTACATCCATGCTCATAATTCTTTACAGTGGTAGAAACTTAGATTTGCTTTGCCCTAGAAATATCTACACCCATTTCCTCCCCAGGCTCACACACATCCACACACACACACCCACACACACACACACACACACACACACAGTCTCATCCGGCTCCCTGTGTTACCTGTGATGATAAACGGCTCCAGATTTTAAGATTCCCATTTGTAATTTTCTGAGTGGAGAGGCAGGACTGTGGCGATTGATCAACTTGGGCAGCGAGTGAAGCTCGACCCCCCCCCCACCCCGCCGCCACCCTCTACCTCCCTTCTCTCTTTTTTGCCCCCCTTTTCTTTTCCCTCCTTTTCCTGCCCAAAGACCCTCTTAAAATATTAAACTAGAGTTATGAATGGTCGCTGAAGCCCCATCTATTAATATCTCACAAATTGACAAGAAATTATGCATATCCATTGGATATGAGAGAGGAATTAAAAATCTGGTTGGGCCAATGAGACAGGTAGGATGGATGCAAAATGACTGCCGTCACCTGGATGACTTCATCCCCTTAAAATGCAAAACAATGAAGAAAAATATTGGATAAATTGTAGGCATACACTTACAGTGACAGAATATTAAAATGTTATTGTTGCTATTCATCAGGACAAATTAACCCCTTGACAATCTCCATCTTTGAGGTTTAAAAAAAAAAATCTAATTCCTCTCCATACACATTCTGTGATGGATATTTCCATCGTACACTGAATGAAATATACTCCAGATCTAAATGTGTATACGTTTATTCAAACACACCCAAAAAGCCAAAATCATATCTGACATATTTGATGTTGCTGGACACTTTGGAATCTCCAATAGAATGTAAAAAAAACAAATAAATAAAGGCATATGGATTTGAACAACGAAGTATGACAATGACAATGTAGTTTCACATTTATGTAGAATTATTTAGGACAAGGTGTAATAAAATAGGTTCATTTCTAATAATAAAAATGAACTAATACGCTGGTTTAGTTAAAATAAATGACACTCTGAGCATTGCTAATTACCATAATTAAAGAATACAATCATATCATTACTAGGTAACAATGCATATAAAATGGGGGAAAAAAACGGTATTATCTCAGCATGCATGGTATCATTTATTTTGAAATTATGATATATTTACAAAAGACAATGACAAGATTTCATTTTGAAATATAATACTCATCATTGCTGACTAAACATTAGATCCAGCTTGGAGAGAAGGGTGTATCTTTATAGCTATTACGTTGCTGTGTTTTTTTAGAAGCATACTTAACCTTCGGGATCTTATTTAATATCCATATAACAATCACAAATTTTTAGAGAAGAACCCCAAACAAGCTGTTTTTTTTTGTCATATCATACGGTCATAGTGTGGCGATGACATGTCAATCATCTGTTTTTTTCTTTTCTTTTTTGAGCAAAGTTAATAGCCGATACAGCGTGGTAACAAGGTAGAATACAATTTTCAGAAAAGTAGTTTTTTCATGATATAGCTATTAAAAAAATAGCATAGGTCTATACACCAAGCCTGCTGTTAGCCTGTAATTACTGACTGTATGAATTAGGGTACTCAATGTCCTTTACAGTGACAGTGACGGTACCCGGTATGTATATATTTTTTCAAAAATTGTACCAGTGAATTACGGTCATGCAAAGAACTCCAAAGTCACAATTGTTCTCTTGTTAAACATTGAACCCTTGTATAGTATTATTATATAATCAAATTGACCCATTTCAAATTTTTACAAGAAGAAAAATGGTCCAAGTTCCATTTTTTTTCTACCTGAAAATCAACTTCCTTAGCTTATTTTCTGTAATAAACATGTATTCCTGACTCAATTCAGAAATTAATTCTGGATATGACCACTTATATTTTTTCCATTGCGGATTTTTAACATGAATTATAACCCTAATGACAAAAAACGAACCCCACTTCCATTTTCAAATGTGTCCTAGAGACTGATTGCATTCCCTAAACATATAAGTCATCTCAGCTGTTTGAAATTGAGATAAAGACAATATTTAGTAATAGCTTATGATGTAAAATGTCTTTCTTTAATTGTTTTTAAAACCCCGAATAAGTCACAGGTCAGTTTGACCCGAGGGATACGAGAGGGTCCCGAAAGTGAAGACAATACAGGGGTTAAAAAGAAATAGATATTTAATTGATATTAAAAGAAGCATTGTCATAATTTGAGACAACAGTGAAGTTTTTACATCGCCCCTCCTCCTTCATCTGGGGGGGGGGGGCTATTTTTTTGTACCTTTCTGTGTTGCTCGGGTTACACATTCATACACTCGTTCTCAGCACGCACTCATTTGGTGAGGATGCATCTCACACTCAGGAAGATCCGAGGACGACGAAAGGCCTGGTTTCCCGGAGGAGTTGGAGGGGGGGGTACAGAGTAAAGGAGGGAGGTAACAAAAAAGGGGGGGGGGGGGGGGGGGGGGAGGCACTGTAGCGACTGAAGCGACTTTGTCTCAGGAGAGGAGCTCCTTCGATCTGATTATTTGGGAAGGACAAAGTGCTTTTGTTGATGAAGAGTCGCGGTGATATCTGGGAGTTGGGGAAATCGATGGGACGCGCAGAGTACTGGGCTCATTGATCCTGGCCCCGGCATTGACAGTCCACGGCCTGGTTAGCTATGCGAGAGGATGAGGCAAAACGAGCTCCCTGTGAAAGTGTTTGTGTGTCTTTATTGCGCGTCGTAAAAATGCACCACTGTTATTGGCATCGTTTGTATTGACAAGCTTGGCTCCGGAATGATTAATAAACACCCATTCCAAAGTTTGAGTAGTGGGTGTATGTGTCTGCACGCATACGTGTGCATGTATGTGCATGTGTGTGTGTGTGTGTGTGTGTGTGTTTGTTACAGGTGGATGTTTTATGCACGTTTGCGTCTTTTCAATTCCCCTCTCTCGTTCTCTTTGAATGTATGAGTCAAACTTTGAAAAATAAAGGAAAAACAAAAAGATGAATAAAAGTAACACTGCATGTTTTGTAGCAGATTCCAATGCAGGGTAAAGAGAGAGAGGGAGAGACAGAGAGATAGTGAGAGAGAGAGAGAGAGACTCAAATCACTCAAATGAGGGCCTCTCATTATTGGGCCCGGGCGTTGTTTGTCCAGGCAGCTTTTTCCTGGCACCTTGTTAGAGATGTCCAGGGCTGGTAATTGGATCCGTCTTGCCATTAGAGTGGAGCCCGAGCTGACAGACGCTCAGACCGCAGAGACGCTTAAATGACAAATGTTCTCTCTCCTTCTAAAAACCTGAGTGTAAAGCTGTGACGTCTCGTTATCGTCTCTCAGACGAGGTTTCGAGGGCGCTGGCAATCAAGCGGGCTGCTTAAATCTACGAGGCTCCGGCGCCGGTGAGGTGGGGAGGGGGGGGACTGACGCCGTGAGAAAGCTTGAAGTTAAAAACGTTTTTTTTGTGGGTGCATGGTTAAAGTAGCAAGATGTTTTTTTTTGTTTTTTTTTAATCAAGGGGCATCTTCACCTGGGTGTGAGCAAATATGAGTCGAGTTACCGCCATAACATCCACTGTGCATTGATTCAGATTAGAAGACCATTACAGCTAGGCTAGAAATCTAGATACACCCTAGCAGCAGCAAATGGAAGATACAGCCAGTCTAGCAACTCTCTGTTTGTATTTTTATCTATAAAGATACACATTTGTCAATATTTCTGTAAATGAGCCAGTGCCATGTTGCATTATGTGCATTGTCTGCAGGTGTGTGTGATTGTCTGCAGGTGTGTGCTGCTGATGACAGGCCTGCACTCAGCTAATATTCAACTGTAGTCCTATGGTCAGATGATTTTAGACCATGGCAGGAAGAAAAAAAAACATTAATACAGGTTAAAATACACACATAGTAATCAAAAAGACACCATGTATACAGCTAGATCAGAAATATACTGCATGCTGTTGTTTTTTGAATGCCATGCGTAGTTGCAGAAAGCATCAGGACACTAAGCAGAGATTACACATCAACAGTAGTTTGAGTTATTATAAGAAGCCAAGCAAGCATCAGGACATGTTCATGAGACTCCGACACCAGTCAGCCATGCAAAGCAGTAGCAAGCAGTAGTAGAAATATGAAATATCACTCGCTCACGAGGAAGGCATTAATACAGCACAGACCAGAAATATGAATATACAAAAATATGTGTTGCTTGTTTTTATATGTAACGTGAGATTCTACAAGTTAGTTAGTTGAGGTTCAACAAAATCCATGGTCCGGCACACATACATTCTGGGAGAGGATGAATAAACTCCGGGTTGTTTTGCATTTCTTTAAACCAATCACAATCGTCTTGAGCGGCGCTAAGCTATGGACGCAGTGACGGTGGCTCTGCAAAACGGACGCGGGAAGGAACTGGTGGAACGTTTGCCCCCCCCCCGCAAAAGACAGTGCCACATACAATTTTAAATGAAGTTAACTTTTCACACAATACAGTAACGTGAGCTATTTCAATTAGCTGATACATGGTAAACATCATGTGCTCTTACCACTGTATCTCCCACCAATCGGTCCTAAAACGTCCCAGTCAGAGAGGAAATGCTGTATATTTTCATTAGCTTAATGTCCCACTCAGTTTTCCTATGTAGTATTTTTTTGATTTAGTGTATTATAGAACTTATTCACCTATTTGGATGATTCTGTAAGGAAATGGATGACACTGGGGGACTTTTATTTTGTAATCTTTCTTTTCTTTTATTCCGTACTTTTATTTTTTGTAAATCTTTACAATTTTCCCCAAAAGAACCAAGCAGGCCGGCATTGTTTATATTTATTCATCTATATTTTATTCAAAACTTGCTATTACTAGCAGGTAGCTTGCTCTCGTTCCCTATAAATGACCTTGTCAATTCTCAAAATATGGCAAGAAAGACATGCTTTAGTTTCATGGCTCAGGAATCTTCCATTCACCAGTGAAATGCAGAGAAACAAGCTGCTGTTTTATTGAATGCAAATGAACAGTGTGAACAAAAGGGCTTTCCAATTAAGTGTGTTTGACATTCGTCAAACATGCGCTGGCTCAAGACTAGACTCCCAGATCCTGTACAAGCATTTCCATATGGTTCATGTTGGACCCCGGATTCTTCTTAGTCAAATAAACAATTATAAGAATTTTTAAATGACATAATGTGTTTTCTGTATGAATCATGTTGAGCTTTTAGTGATTAACTTCACACTGACAATAAAATTGCAGGTCTAGTGTTTTGGGGCGATCTATTGGCAAAAAAATGGAATGTAAAATAACTATATATCTATAGTGTATAATCATCTGAATGTGAGAATATGTGCTGGCTTTGGTTTGTCTGCAATGCCCTATATTTACATTTATATACTCTTAATATGCTCTTCCTATTGTGAGTTGAAAAGATTGTAATTCATGCCTGGATTACGGTCCTTGGCAATGATTTTTCTACTGTAGCATACATTTAATTTATGTACCCATTAAGACTGTAGGGTTTGTGTATTCATGCTACAATCCACATACCATGCAGCTGGAACCACTACAGGTACATACTCAGTAGTAAGTCACACTTAGTGTGAATAGTGTGAATGTGAGTGTGTGATTTTCAGAGTCCCACGTGTGGTTAGCGTTAGCCAACGGCAGCCAGAGTTATTTGTGTTTTTTAATGTTTAATGCATTTGATGTTAATAAAGTTAACATGGTATGACTCATGCATTAAGTCACTTTTTAATTCCAAACATCCAACCAAGACAACGATCTTTCCCTAACCTTTACCAAAGGCCTGAACATAACATAATACATGACATAAATAATATAAAACTCAAGCTTTAACTCAGAGGAATCAAAATAAATCTAGGTGCCACAAAATTCCAGCAAAAGCACTTCCATTGAAGCACATGAATGCAGGTCTTTCCAAGTGTAACAGGTGTAACATACATGTACCATACACCGGAATAGTTCCTTTCCTGGAAGATGTGCATCCCCTCCAAATAAAAACACGCTGCTCAGTGTCCGCAGATGGGAAACTGGGGATGAATAAATGTCCAAATCATTGCACTAGTAACTCCATCTGAAAGAAGAAGAAAGGTTGAGGTACATATAAGGATTAAAAAAGTAGGATCCCTATGTATCAGAGGACCCTGCAGTTGGCATATTGGCAACATGAAAAATGGAAAGTAAATGTAAAAAAACATAAACAGACAGATGAAGGGCCGAGCAGGTGCATGAAAACATGGAGCAATGATTCTTACATGTCTTTTTTTTTTAAGTATGGAACCAATTGAATGTGTTAGAGAAGAAACACCAGGACTTCTTCAGATATGATTATCTTGACGTTAAGTCTAAATATGGCGTGCATGAATACAATAGTTGTATACGTTCCCACTCCAAATGATCCAGCCTGGGAGGAAACACTGGAGGTAAAAAAACAAATTAAAAAAAAAAACATTACGCAAAGCATTAAAATGGGGTTGAATGTTTTTCGTGTGAAGGTTTGAGGGACAGGTCTGTCTGAGAAGCAGGTATACAGTTGGCCCTCTTCCTCTTGTTTATCTGTTGTTATTGTCTCCTTCAACCCGCTATGGTTCAGATTAGCATAACTGACAGGCTTGTTTACATCTGCCGTAATTAAAGCAATGCTGTACGCCATGAGTCATGGCTCCATCTGCACTATGTCATCAAATGAGAGCGTGAGATGCCTATGGTGAAGAGAGAAGAAAGATAGAGCCGGCTGTTCTCATGAACCATTACGGTAATGCGCTGTAACTCGTATGTACTCCATGCACTTTTGGTTGCAAGCTCCACATTGATTGCCGCTGTGTAACCACCAGGGTTGGGGTGGGTAGATGGGTCATAAAACAAAATGGGCCCCTATTTTTACAATATATAGTAAGTGCACGGCGTGAAGCGCGTGGTACAGGTGCATATCCACCTGTCCAAATCCACTTTTGCTAGTTTGACAGCGGAAAAAAGGGTTGCATGGTTCAAAAGGGCGTCTTAATTGATCATAGGTGTGTTTTGGGTGAAACATGCAATAAAGCAATCAGTGTCATCTCCCATTTCCTTTAAAAGCCAGGCGCGTTTGGACCTTGGCGCATTGCTATTAAGATGGCGGATTTGCACCGTGATATTTCAATTTTTTAATCTTTTGCGTGTGTGTGTTCGTGCTGCTGCGCTTCCCTGTGCGCGTGTAACGAGCATAGTGTGCAGGCGCTGTGCACAAGCCTAGGCGCATTTTACTAATGCGCTGTTAAAATTCAATGAAATGTTCACTGTTACTGACTTTACACCAGGTTTTTGTTGAGCAATGGCGCAATTACTTCCCGTTGCCGCAAGATAGCAATACGCCAAGAATTCACCTGAACACACCTCCATGTAAGACCTGCACGCCTATGGGGGCAAAGATGGGCTCTGGTGCATTTGCCATGTTACTGCCGTAGGCACGGAAGAGCAGAATTTGTGCCACTGGAATAAAAATCCTTGTGTTGTCGTCCCGTCAACCATGAACAAAAAAAACAAACATTTTGGTCACTTTTTTCAAACATTATTATTGCTTTTTTCAACATTTTTGTCACTTTTTCCAACATTTTTGTCACTTTTTCAATGTTGTGGGTGCTTTTTTTAATGTTATTAATGTAGACATTTTCAGCTTATTTTGAAGGCCCATTTTTTGTGACAAAGAAAACAATTAACTGAAAACGGGTCAATTTGACCCAAGGACAACATGAGGGTTAAGGGGAACACACAAGACTTTCACTCAGCAAACCGAGTTTGTTCTCCCAGGAGTACTATTTAAGGGGGCCGGTGTTTTAACCCAAACCACAAAGTTTTTTCTACTCTGAACTATTCATTTTGGTGCCTGCACTTTGTTTTTGCCGCTTTTTGTTGGCTAAACTCATGTGTATCACACGCTAAACTTTGCACGGGAACAGCCAGCACCTGCAGTCATTATGTAATATGTACATATAAATTGTGCATAAGTTTTTGTACAGTCATACAAACCCGTTCATTAGAATATGTTGTTACAGAGACTAGAGAGTAGGGCTGGTGAGGGAAAGAAACAGACAAAGATAAGGACTTCATGGTCAGAACAATGAGCTCCACTGACTTTACCTCACACATCTCAAAAACCAAACCGACACTCTTGCACCCGGATTTTCCTTCACATTTTCAACCCTTTTTAATCCCCTGAAAACCATACATAAGGGAAAAAGGCAGTTTTTGATTGATCTATTCATGAAAAAAGGAGCAAAATAATAAGGTAGATCCCATTGGGGTGCATTTATCTTGGCACATTGGTTTTCAAACCTCTGGATTCTGGAACAAATTAGAAGATTTTTTTACATTTCCCTTGAGTGGTTTGTAGGCATGTAGAATCTGCGTCACTACAATGTAGCAATTCAAATTTCATATGACATTAAAAAACACCTCTGTGTCCCCATTACTTAGGCTAATCCACAGAACACACTGCCATAATTTTCACAAAGGGACGTTTTCTATTGTAGAAAGTGTTCCCAATGAAATCTGACAACAGCAATGTCTATGGATTATCCAGAGTATCCAAGACTTGGATTCTAGAAAGCAACTTTCTGTTAAATGTAAAAAAACAAATTAAAGTTGTGTGCACTCCAAATGCAATTTCATTCACCTCCATTGTATTGCAGAAATATCTAAAAGGTATATATAAAGGTATCTTAAAATATGGCCAAACTAAACTATCTGAATGAATAAGTACTACTAGAAGTTCCTGAGAAAACCTGTTTTCCTTTTTCTATCTTGTTGGAATTAGATTTAATTTTGTGGTTAATGTCTTTTTCTGTTGGGGTTTTCTTGTATTTATGTCATGGCCCGGTTCTTTCCAATGGAGTTGAACTTTTTGAAGTTGCAGACTCATGCTTTTAACTGTTGACAAGTCAGCCCGGTAGACCATCCATCTTGTTCCCGTCCTAAAAGGCCTTTCCTGCTCTGCGACATGCACACGTGCCGCGTTAAAAACACTCACCCTCATACTGTGTTTACTGAGAGTGGGATACACAGAGAGGGAGGAAGCATGCGTTGCACATACAACTGGCTTCATTTAAATGCATGCACACATGCGCACTTCTTTCTTCCTGTAGGAGGGTAAAGTGAAAATGACACAGCTGTTGTACTGAACTTTTACACATACTAGATACTACATTTATTAAATTGAGTGAACAGTGAGATAGTCTGTCTGTATGAGTACATGCAAGACAATTTTAATTTAAAGATTCTTTTTTTGGCATTTTTTCAGCCCGTCACACCCAGAAAAAGACCACCTAGGTTGAGTATATGAGCAGCTACTAATGAATGACAAATAGGCTTCTTGTTGGTCCGTGCCCTCTCGTGGCTGTAGAAGTTAACGCATGAGCAAATGAGGAAGTAAGGTGACAAAGAGTGCCAAATTCCACGTTAGACAGGGTTGGTGGATGAGTCAAAAAACAGAACATTTACTCAGGTGACTGGGATTCATGTCCTGTGTGAAACAAAAGTCAACTGTCATTTTTGAAATCAACCAAGTTTTACCTATGACTTTTATGGACTTTAGTTTGTAACACAATGAAATCCATGACATCAGGTTATATAATTTTAATCGTCGTCGTCACTCATATTAATCCAATCCTTGACGTTTGTCAAGGATTTGTTTTGCCTTCTTCTAGGTTCTTTTGCCCCCATGAGGAAAACAACACTGCCAGCGCATCCGCTTGGCGCAAGCTGTCGGTGATCACGCATCGATGTTTGTTCACATCGTAACATGGAGGCTAAAGAAAAAGTTGGACTCTTCCGCAGGGGTTGTTTTGTCATTTTTCTGTCCTTTTCATCTCCAAAGCTGAACGCTGCTGTTATCCTTTCTCAATGGTGATGTCAAATGGACCATAACCCATTTAGTAAACACAGCCAGACTGATAGATACATAGGTTTGTGGAGCTGATAGAGTTAATTAGCAATGGACCAACTTATTTGGCAATGACTTGAATGTGACGCACGTTCATTGATGTAAAATAGCTATAGCTTTAACATAGCTAGTTCATTTTTCATATGTGTTTTAACAGATTTTGGCCTCTAAGTTAAAACATCTATTAAATAGCCACCTTGTGGCAGTAAATAAAACAGTTGTATGTGTTTTTTGAGCATATTTGAAAAAGTAATCATAATATCGTATAGGTATGAAGATGTGTTGGTGTGTTGGTTTATTAAGAGGGGAGAAAGAAGGGATGCCATGTAGCAAAGGGTGTGGACTCAGCCTTAATGGTTGGCGCTTTAGCTGGTGAGCTACCGGGACACCCCCATACAAGACATTTCGTAATACATTTTACATTTTCAACTTGGTCCCTTTTTGCTTTTTCTCCTCTTCCTGCATCCGCCCCTTTCACATCCCTCCCTCTCTTCTCTCCCGTAGACTAAAGGTAATTCTTGCGTTTCGCTCCTTGTTGTTGCTATTATCTGCTTTATTGAGCACAGTGTCCACTGTGCACAATTCATGGCAATTTCCATAAAGTAGAGGGGACGGGGGGAGATATTAGAGGAGCAACAAATGACTCATGACTTAGAAAGGAAGAGGGGAGGGAAAGGAGGTGGGGGGGATGTTGGGCCTTGGGGGAAGCCAGACTCCACTCCACCCTCGTTCTACCTGCTTCTCTTGTTCCACAGCGTCTACGCCACCCCTCACGCTATTTTCTCTCCTCGAGTCCCTTCTTCATCTGCTTCACCTCCTCCTTGGGATACCACCCCCCTCCTCCACGTCTATACCTCTGCATTGCAAACTCCAACATTAAATTGTGATGGATGAAGAGCGGAGGGCATTCATACAAATCAATGACTTTAGTGTATGTGTCATTAGCCTGCACCACACAGCCAGCGGTCAGCGTCATAAATCACGGCGTGATCGGCTGTCTGCCGTCCCGCAAACTGCATGCATTAGCTCACACCGGTGTACCGACCCAAGCTGCTTACTATAAAACAAGTAATAAGGCGAGGGGGGAGGAGGAGAGGTCCTCTGTGGAGCTTCCAGTTCCTGAAGGATAACGAAGAGTCTTTAGTGACTCAGTGAACTAGAGCTGATGACTTGGCTGAACTGCATTATGTGCACCACAACTGCCATGTAACGGCGTTACAGGACATTTAGAACTGAATGCATTTTCATTGTTTTTGGGTGGGTTCGAGGTGAGATGGTAGATGCATCATCTGCATGATACATGTGTGCACCGTCAAATGACCGGGCTCATGTGGTAACAACAAAGAGGATGAAGACACCATGTGAAATGTTCAAACAAGACTTTATTAAAACAGGGTGAACCAAATTAGACCACATTAAATAACGTAACCATCCAAATAGCGTCCTAAAGTTTGTAACACGAGAGCCACATTCAGCCCCCCCCCCCCCATGTTTTTTTAACCGTCATGTTGTCCTTGGGTCAAATTGACCCGTTTTCATTTTTTTTTTAAATGTCACAAAAAAATGGTCCGTCGAAATAAATGCTAAAAATGTCAACATTAAAACTATCAAAACGTTTTTGGAAAAAAAACACCGAAAACATTAAAAAAGTGAAAAAAATGTGGGGGAAAAAGCGACAATGTTGTCAAACCTGTAGGTGGCAGTGTGACGAGAAGCTCAAACCCATGTTAGCCAATCACAATGTCAAAAATAGCAACAACAGCAACGATCACTTCCTCTCTTTGGTTCCTCACTTTCTTGGCTTTCTGATCCTCCTTTTCTCTCAGTTTACGTGCAAATGTGTAAAAGGAAGATTTCAAATATCTGCACTCTGGCCTTTGCACTTCTGCAACCTTTGCGTGGGAAGTGGCGTACGCACATTTTGTGCATATGCCACTTTCATAAATGAGACCCCTGTCCTTTGATTAAGTAAAAACTTTTTTGACACTTTTGACGGTTGTTTCGATGCTATTTTCAACGTTTGAAACACTTTGACGCTATTGACTCTCACTAATCTGTCACAAAATGTGCGTATGCCACGTTCATAAATGAGACCCCTGTTCTTTGATTAAGTAAAAACTTTTTTGACAATTTTGATGCTGGTTTCGATGCTTTTTTCAACGTTTGAAACACTTTGACGCCATTGACTCTCACTAATCTGGTTCATCATTTACAATAACGTGTTGCATCCTATGCAGAGGTGGGTAGAGTAGCAAACATTGTACTCCAAGTAAAAGTACTGTTACTTCGAATAATGACTCAAGTAAAAGTAAAAGTAGTCATCCAATAATTACTTAGTAAGAGTAAAAATTGCTTGTGAAAACTACTCAAGTAGTGAGTAACTGTTGAGTAACGTCTGTTTATTTCTTAATACAAGTATCAGACAGACAAAATACAAAATAATCATATTGGCAAATTATAGCTCATCCAATCATAAAATAATTAAAATGTATTTAATTAATTACAAAATAGCTTACTTGAGAGACTTGTCACATCAAATTTGGATGGAGACTGCATGTGTAAAACATACTGTATGCAACCTAAAAGACAAAGATCCACCTCTCCACAGCAGAAACTAAAACCACCGCTACGTCTCCTCAGGTTAGATGTTGAGTTGTTGAACGCTCACATGTCCGTTTGTTTTGGTTGACACAGAAGGCATCGCATAATGTAGCTGCTGTTTCGCACTTTTCCTAAGGTAACCATGCTTTCACTATTTATGAGGCCAGGGGGGGGTTCCTCCTGGTCTGCGTTGCCTTGGCGACGTTTGATTCTGACGTCTTTGCTTTGCTACGACTGTGAAGCTAACCTGTCCCGCCGCTGCATAGACATATAAAGAGATACCTCTTTATATGTCTATGCGCTGCTGAAGCGAGTATGATCACGTGACTGCACAACGACGTGTGATTGGTTAAGCACAGTCACGTGGTAGAGCCTTCAGCGGAAGACTCTCTCTCTCTGTCAAAATAAAACATCAAAATGAGACGTACGCTGGGGTAAAAACAATAAAGCGTAGTAACGAGTAACGAGCTCCTTGTAGCCTGATGTAGCGGAGTAAGACAGTTTCTTCTTCACTAATCTACTCAAGTAAAAGTAAAAGTATAGTGATTTAAAACTACTCCTAGAAGTAAAATTTTTTCAAAAACGTACTCAAGTAAATGTAACGGAGTAAATGTAACTCGTTACTACCCACCTCTGATCCTATGTTAGTTGTCGGCGCACAAAGGTCCCATGATGCAATTTGAAATGCAAATAAACAGAAATACAAATGGTAAAATATAGTCGGACAGCGGTTAATACACATATTTCTTAGAGTGCATGTCGCGATACTGGAAATATTTTAACAAATAAAATCAATAAATATGCCGTAATTAATAAATCTTTTACAAGGAATGCGAGACAGCGTGTTACCACCCAAGCTTGTAATATACATATGCAACAAAGAAAGATGCCCGTATTTCACGAGATGAGTAACAACCTGTTGCACCACCTGATATTAAGAAATTACAAAATAATAATATTGCAGCATGATGTGGACTAAAGTGTATTGAGCATCATGCTGACTCCCCTCCATGGAGGCGTCCCCTGTAGCGTAGCTGTGTAAAAAGTTTTTTGAGTCCACAGCAAGAAGATTGCGGCTAAAGGCATCATTAATCAAGGCCGGTGCTCAATTAATCAAAAGAGGAGAGTCTTGATCCTGCGACCCTGCTATCCAAACCAGAACCCGGGTGTCAATACGAGAGCCTCAGGGAAGCAGCCAGCCAGAACCGCTGCACCAGTCCCAGTCAATAGAGAAGCCTGAAGATCAAGCTGTCCTCCCACACTGGTGTCCAGAGGTAGAAGTACCTGTCGCCGTCCACACTGGTGTACGTCACCTCGCCCCGTTGGAGGGGGTGGGGGAGATGCTGCTTATAAGAAACTAACTTTTGTGACAGTCTCTTGTTGTTTTTCTTCCTTGATTAAGTACTGGCCGCAGGAGGTAGTGAAAAATAAAAATAAAAATAAAAAAAAACATAATGAGGTGATTATCTGATACGACATGAATGATACAACTTGTGCTTGAAACAGTTGGTGTGTAATGATGTTTAATAGCGCTGTGAGAAAACATAAATGAATCATGTGAGCAAAGGCTGTGTTAAAGCAGACCTGTACTAACTACAGCCTTAATATACAAACACAGTTACCCATTTGTCAATTTCTCTGCAACGGATACAGATATGTACAGTACGTAATGAGCGTCGCTGTCGGGGGGGAAAACATTGTATATCCAAAACTGTTTTTCAGAAAATGAAAAAAGGCAAATTTGAAAAAATGTTACTGAGCTGTTTAACTTTGACAAAGTCATACAAATATTTAACTTTTTAAAATTTCCTCATCTGTTTAGATATTTGTAAAACCCATACACATACACACAAACACACACACACACACACACACAAATATACATACATATATACATACACAAATACATACATACATATACTGTATATATACACATACACACACACACACATACAGTACATATACACACACATACAGATACACATACACAAATACATGTATATTTTATGATGTACTTTATGGCCAATGGTGTTAGTCATCCGACCTGTATTTATCAAGTAACGTTCCACTTCAAACTGCTGCCTTTCTGTGTTTTTTAAATCAGTTTATTAGGGAAAAAAAGTTTGTTTATTCAAGCCCAATTGTATAAATAAAATACGTGAGCGCTGCACAATAACTAGCCAAGTGCATCTCATGGGAGACACCCTGCATTTCATCTAAGGAAATTAAAAATAATCATCTATTTATGAACAAAGAAAAGACTTGTTCTTCCTTTCCGAGTTTGTTTTACAATTCTCTGTCTTGTAAGAAAGTCAAGGAATCAATTATTTTTTTTTATTCTCACCCTCTTTTCTTTGTGAAATTAAGTGTAAGTCACTCATTTACTTGAAATCTAGACATAATTTGATCTCTAAAGACTTGGGGGAAGGCTGCTGATGAGAATGTCTTGTTTTAGCTCTCAACATCAAGGCGTTTCCAACAAAAGCTCAGCTCCATCAAGACCTCATTAATATCTGCCTTCATTTAGAAGCAATTGGCGACCGTGGCCGCGTGACGACTACCCTTGTTAGGGAGTGGAACACTTGATTCCAAGGCCAGCGTTCATGGCTCTTTATTTTTATTTTCTTGTTGTTTTTTTTATCCCTTGAATGCAGCGGAAGATAAACGAATCCTGATAACCTGCTCGCAATTGGCATCGTTCTTCCGACACAGTCTGCGGACATTAATTTTACTTGTAACTCATCTTACCAAAAGCCTCCATACCACTCTTTGCAACAACCTATTTCTTAATCAGCCTCTAATATAATCTGTAGATCGTAAATTAAATTGCCTTTTCTGACAATATAAAAACTGAGCTTGTCTTGTGTTGAAGCTGGATTGTGTGCTCAATTGTTTCCTAAAATACAATCCAGTACTATTTGAAATTCCACAAAAAAGAAAAAATGCTTCCACCTCACCCAAAAACAGATAATCTTTTTTTTGAATTATCATATATATATACACATTTCTATTACTGACTTTCAGATTGTCATTGTTGCCATTTTTTGGGGTGAATGCATTACCTTAATCTCCAGCCGTGTGACAAAGCATGCATTTGAATCTATCGCCAGCACTATCTCGTTCTCTCCCTCCCTCCCTCTCTTCAGTCCTCGGGTGATATATGGCCATTGACACCATTAGACAAAGGTATTATTAGCAGATTAGGTTGAGTGCGGGAGCAGGGATAGGGACATGGACCAGGGGCCATGTTTCGAAAGATGCCGAGGCCTGTCTTTGGAATAACCCAGCAGCACCCTTAACCACCGTCCCAATTACAGCTGCATCGCACTCCGTACACACAGCGGGTCACGGAGGACAGTGAATAAATATTCCCACATTATCTCCACCGCTGGAAGGGAGCAGAGAACAAGCAGGCCCACGGGGGATATGGCTGCCCCATTGGCCCTGAGACTGGGAGGCTCTGGGAAACACAGAAGGGGCGTAATGGGGGTTACTAAAGGGAGAGAGAGAGAGTTTCACAACCAGAATGGAGGTGGTGTACAATGTCTGCTAGCTGGGTTAAAGTTCTAGGTACCTAAAGTCTTGAAGGGAATTACTGGTATTGTTGGGTCTTTGTAAATTATAGAGTGTGGTCTGGACCTACTCTATCTGTAAAGTATCTTGAGATAACTCTTGTTCTGATTTGATACTACAAATACAATAGAATTGAAATAGAATTTAGGATTTAAAAAAATATATGTAATGCTTCCTGCTTGGAGTTTTGCCACACTGCTGGATTTACCTGTCGTTGACTGCATTGACTTTTCCACTGATCAACAGGTAACAATAAGATATCCAGCAATGCGCCAAAGGACTGGGAAGACACCAATGTGTAGCACCCACCTGGGTGATGCACGGCAGCCTCACGACGCAAGACGCTCACCACACATCAGCCCTGTAGAGAGGGAGGGGAACATACTTTTAGTGGTGGGGAAAACTGGAGTACTCGGAGAAAACATGCACACATGGGGAGAACATGCAAACTCCACGCAGGAAGGGCCCAGTACCTTCTTGCTGTGAGGCCTGGATGCATTTTGGTACGTAAAAATATTTTCTGAATTACGGAAGAATTACAGTGCATGACTGTGGTATCTATAGGTACAAATGAATGAAAACTGCCTGCATGGTTACATCAACGCACAAAAAAGACCACAAGCATATTGTTCTAGACTCTAACACAAGAAGTTATAATAGGAACCAAAAATATGAGATTACACAATCTTATTGTGCTAAGTAAATTTCTATTCCAACAAAAAAAAAAAAAACTCAATTTCACTAACATATGATCCTTAGAAGACACATGAGGTTCTCGGAGCTTTGTTTTTAATAATTTCTAAAGTGACATTTTGTACATACAAGGCTTTCAGCAAGTGTGAAAGTCTCTTTTCGTTCCTTTCTTCCTCTCGCTCCCTTTGTCTCCTTGTTTTGCTTTTATCCTTTTAGTCCTGAAGGAGCCTAATGAGTGTGTGCAGAGGGTCTCTCTCTCTCTCCCTGCCCTTAAATCAGTAATTGGTTTCGGTGCAGAGACTGTCAGGAAATTAACACATCACACGGTGACAGCTGTTCATTTTTTTCGCGGCGTTCTTCGTCATGTGAATGGCCGCTGATTTGCTGGAGAACATCAAAAATGAGTGGTTGCTAATCAAGGGGCCACTGCCCTCAGCTTCCACTCTCTCTCTGCCGTAAGTAAGCAAACAAGTAAGTAAAGAAATAATTGTGACATTCTGTGTGTGTGTGTGTGTGTGCATGATCTCACAGGTGGCTTGAAAGACAGACTGTACTATGGGTAATATACCATGTTTGCAAAGTCTTCCATGCATGAGTAGGTTAGTTGTCCTCAACTTATATTGGCAGGTAGCCATAACACATTCTTTTGTTGCTGGTATTCAGTATCTGGAAGTATTTTTTTTTTTTTTTTAGTAAAGCTAGCAATACCACAGTATATAAATTATCTGTTCAACACATTCTCATGAACTTAAACTGTATACAGTATGAAAAACGATGCACAATATGCATGATATTTCTTGAAATTACTGCGGTTTGTGACAGCCTGCTCGGTTCACGTCAAAGTCCTGCATCCAAAATCTTACTTTAGTAAAAGTGCAAGCATGAAAATATACTCAAAGTGTTTCACGTAAAAGTTTCAATATGCAGATTTGCCAATTTCAGAATAATATACATCACTGGATCATAATAAGTGAGTCAATGAGTGTCAATGTGTTAGCATCCCTAGTGATGCAGCTGGCTCATTTCAAATAGTTTGCATAGTGCCACAATAACACCTTATGATTTGTAAGTTGATTTATAATATCTATTAATATTCTGAACGTGCAAAGTAACTAAAGTGGTCAAATACATGAAGTGGAGTGGAAGTATGAAGTAGCTTAAATAGAAATGCTCAAGTAAAGTTCAATTACCTCAAAATTGAACTTACAGTTTTTGAATACTCACTTTATTTAAAGCTTTAGTGCATAACGTTTTGATATTGATCAACGTCCGTTTTGACACAATTTGCTACATAGCTCCAACTCTCTATGTATTTCTCAGTGTGGCTATGGTCAGAAGATTGTGGTGTCCAGTGACTTTCGGGCGCAAAAACTAGAGTGAAGATAATTACCTCTTCTGAAGAGTCCATCATGATTTTTTGTTCAGATCCTTCTTGCCCTTCTGGGCTTTTAGCAACTTCAAGCTGAACTCCAGCCATTTTCATCTCCGTTCCACCAGGTGGCGCTCTTACCAGGTTCCAAGGGTTTTTACTGAGCTGGGGAAGAAAGCCTTCTCTTAGGCAAGGCAAGGCAGCTTTATTTGTAGAGCACATTTCAGCAACAGGGCAATTCAAAGTGCTTTACACGAAATCAGTTAAACAGATTAAACACAAGAACAAACAGTTTTAAATCATAAGCATTAAAAACTAATAAAACACATAAATAGACAGTTAAAAACAAAATAGAAAACATTAGGACACATAAAACACAAGAATAAAGTTACAGTGCAGCATAAGAAAGAAATGAGATTAATTAAGAAAGGCAGCATCAAAAAGAAAGGTCTTCAGCCTTGATTTAAAAGAACTGAGAGTAGCACGGATCTGCAGGTTTCTGGAGGTTTATTCCAGATATGAGAGCAATAGAAACTGAAAGCTGCTTCACCCTGTTTAGTTCTGACTCTGGGGACAGAAAGTAGACCTGTCCCAGATGACCTGAGAGGTTGGGGGGGTCATAGTGTAGTAGCAGATCAGAAATGTATTTTGGACCTAAACCGTTAAGGGATTTATAAACTAGCAAGAGTACTTTGAAATCAATTCTTTGAGACACAGGAAGCCAGTGTAAAGACTTCAGAACTGGAGTGATGGATCCAGTCTCTTGGTCTTAGTGAGACTCGGCAGCAGCGTTCTGACAGCTGCAGCTGTTGATGATTTTTAGGAGACCTGTAAGACCCGTAGTAGTCAAGTTACTGAAGATGAAATGGACCAGTTTTTCCAAGTCCTGTTGACACATAAGTCCTTTAACCCTTGATATGTTCTTTAGGTGATAGTAGGCTGACTTTGAATTGTCTTAATGTGGCTGTTAAAGTTCAGGTCTGAGTCCTGACTACACCAAGATTTCTGGCTTTGTCTGTTGTTTTTAAACATTGCTGTTTGAAGCTGAGCGCAGACTTTATACGTTCCTCTTTTTTTCCAAAAACAACTACCTCAGTTTTTCCTTCTTTAATTTCAGAAAGTTCTGGCCACTCAGTCGTTAATTTGTTTGATGCAGTTAGTCAGTTTTTGTATTTGACTATAGTCCCCTGGCGATAAGGTTATGTAAATTTGTGTGTATCCGCATAACTATGGTAACTTATTTTGTTTTTTTCTCCATAATCTGAGCCAGTGGAAGCATGTAGATGTTAAACAGAGAGGCCCCAGAATGGAGCCTTGCGGAACTCCGCACGTCATATTTGTAGCTCAGATGTATAATTACCTATGACACAAAGTAATCCATTCTTTAGGTAGGATCAAACCAGTTTAGTACTAAGCCAGAAGTCCTACCCAGTTTTCCACTGGTCTGAATATGTCATGGTCGACCGTGTCAATGCAGCACTGAGATCAGTAATACTAAGATTGAAATTTTGCCACTCATCTGTGTTAAGGTGGATGTCATTAAAGACTTTGACAAGAGCCGTTTCAGTGCTGTGGGTGTGGTCGGAAACCCGACTGAAAGGTATCAAAACTGTTGCTTAGTGACAAGAAATGGTTGAGTTGTTGAAAGACTACTTTTTCAATGATTTTACTTAAAAACGGAAGGTTTGATATTGGCCTATAGTTGCTCATTAGTGACTTGTCTAGGTTGTTCTTTTTTAAAAGTGGCTTGATTACTGCAGTTTTCAGGGCCTGTGGAAAGATACCTGAAAGAAGAGATGTGTTCACAATCTGTAGAAGATCAGAAGTCAAACAATTGGAAACATTTTTGAAAAGTCCCGTTGGTAGAATATCAAGGCAACAGGTCGAGGTTTTCAGATGTTGAATAATGTCCTCCAGGTTTGTATGGTTGATTGTGTGAAATTCTGTCATATTGGAACTAGTTTTGCTTGAACACTGTGACAACACATGTCCTGAACTTGATATGGAGGCACTGACTGTTTGTCTAATCTTCTGAATTTTGTCTTTGAAGAAGGAGGCAAAGTCATTGCAGGCCTTGGTAGATAAAAGTTCAGATGCTACTGGTACTGGAGGGTTTGTTAACCTATCAACAGTAGCAAACAAAGCACGTGAATTATTATTGTTTCTAGAGATAATATCAGAGAAGAAGGACCTTTTGCATTCCTCAGTTCCAAATTATAAATGCGAAGTCTCTCTTTATAGGTGTTATAATGGACCAGGAGATTGTTTTTTCGCCACCTTCGGTCAGCTTTCCTACACTCTCTTTTTTCTGTTCTCACCAGTAGGACATTTCTCCATGGAGATCTTTCTTACCAAGACAACTTTGACCTTAGTGGGAGAATGGCATCAATAATATTTGTATTTTACAGTTGAAATTGTCTACAGCTCACTGACTGATAGCCCAGAGAGGGGGGGTGTGGAGGAGAAAAGCTGAATAATGTTTTCACTGGTGTTTTAGTGATATACCGTTTTCTGTATTATCTTTGTTTGGACACTTTTGGCACAGAGATAGTGCCGTTAAGAAAACTCAGGAATGATCAGAGGAGCAACGTCCAGTCACCACAACCTTGGAAATGTTCAGAACCCTTTGAGACAATCAAGTCCAGAGTGTGTCCCTTATTGTGAGTGGGCTTCGTCACATGCTGAGTCAGTCCATAGTTCTCAAAACACAACACAGCTCTTTGGTCCCCCTGTCCTGGGGTTGTCAACGAATGTTAAACACCCGCAATGATTACACAATCAAAGTTAATACAGATTATAGCAGCACAGTTCAGTGAAGTCATCAATGAAGTTGCACAATATTTAGGTGGCCTGTAGATATTTAGAAACATCGCTGGGGGAAGATCTTAATTGAAGAGCCACATATTCAAAAGAAGCCAATTTCCATAACATATTTGCGTACAGTGGAATGAGTCATTAAGCAAAATGGCGACTCCACCTCCTTTCTTATTCACTCTATTCCATCATAAAACTGAAGTTAGGGGGAGCTGACTCGATGAGAAAAGCAGCGCTGTGTTATGGTCTAACCAGGTTTCAGTTAAAAACATAAAATCTAGATTGTGTTTGATAATAAAATCATTGATTAAAAAGGATTTTCCTGCCAAAGACCTGACGTTTAGTAAGGCTAGTGTTAGTGTGTTTTCATTTTTTGGGCAGGCTGTAGTGACGAGGAATGGATGCTAATTTGCTAAGTTTGCAGTTAAGTGCTTATCACCATCTTTTCCTATTACCTATCACAACATAAATTGAGGAAGAGTTGATCCACAGGGCCGGGCTTGTCTTGGAAAGTCATGAGTGTCTCTAGCCTGGAGCCAAGGCCGGCACATATAGGTCATGCTTACTGGATTTTGACACAAGCGTCCTTATCAGTCTGAGTGGAAAGTTACTTCCGGCAGAGGAGCCGGCGTTTTACATTAACCGGGGTTGAACCCGGCGTTTTATTTTGCAGGGGTTGAGAGAGGGGGAAGGAAGGGGTGTAAATTTGGTTCCAGCATCTACCAGGTGATTCATGTGGTCAGTGAACTCCAACATGGGGGTAGGGAAAGAGGGGAAAGGGTGAGTGGAGACAGCGATGGCTCCTCAAAGGATTTGGGGTTGGTAGAGTGTAGAGGGGTTGGATGGGTGAAAAGAGGAGTTGAGATTTTGTATCTGTGCTCTGTGGTGTCCCAGGGTCAAATCTTGCTAGGTGGGGGCTGTGGTGGATCACTGCCACACTTTGTTGTGTTCCTTTTGTTTTGAGTCGTCTTGTCTCGTGTCCTTGGCAGATGTGTAGCGCAGAAAGTAAAGCAGATTAGAGGTGAACAGCTTTACTCTGGCTTGTTAAGGGAAAGTCTATCTGCTTTAAAAGATGTCGCGCTCCAGAAATGTTTAAATTTCAATGAACTGCAGTGAGTGGACGGTACATTCAGTTGAAAGCCATTTGTTTAGTGCCAACAGTCGGCTGAATCTCTCATCTCCTCTTCTGAGACGGTATAGGGCCACTGATAACACATTGCGTTTAGAGAGCTGACGGTGTCCAGCAGTTCCTAAAGTCCAGTCTCTGCATTCAGACTGTTGCTTTACAACATCATTTGACCCTATATGCAGATAATGTCTTCACAGTTGGGTGTTCTGCTATGATAGCGGGATTTTTTGGGTAAAGTCAGACACCATGTCTTTGGGAAACAGAGTATTTTGGTGTTTTAATGTTTTTAAATCTTATAGCCGAGTCACCCACAATCAGGGTTTGAGGCCCAGTTGTTAGCTTTTTACTTTTTGAATTGCTCTCATCCTTACCCTGCTGTGTGCGATGAAACGCAGTCCCGGTCATCAGATGATGTCCAGCGTCTCTGCAGCAGAGGAGCAAATCTGATCCAGTTGCACACCAGGTTGTTGGGGGGGCATTTTGTTGTCTATTTTCCCTTTTGCAGCTGTCCACGGCTGTGTCCTACTAGGTAGAGGGGTTGAAGAGGCGCTCTGCCCGAAGATAATGCAGGCCAGCCGGTCATACACAAATCTCAGGGCGCTGTGCCCTGCCCTTAGTGTCCTCCCATTTCCAGGAGAATGATTTACTCTTAGGCTTCGCACCACAAGAGTTCAGGGAGGACTGCCACTTGTTGATGTTACCGTTCTACAGCCTCCTGTTTCTTTGTAGCTTTGTTGGTGCTATTAGCCGTGTGTAGCATTTTTGTCCATTGTTATGGGTCCATGGTAAAGTGTGTCTTTCCACAAGATCCGTTAACTTCCACGTTCACTTCTAGAAGGTAAACCTTGGTTTCCAGAAGTGCAATTCTGAAGGAGTTTGTAGTAGTCATCCACGGAGAAAGGAGGCATCTTGCTGCTAATTCAGTTAGCTACAGTCACTGTAGGACAGGCTTGAGCTATTGGTAGGCCACACTCACGCAAGAAAATGTTAAAATATGGCAATAGCCTACGTGTCTACAAAAAATGTGTAGTCCAGTTAGTTATAAGTATCCAAGAGCCGCTGCTCATAGTTTCTCTCCGAGGAAAAGCAAGATTATCAGCAAAAATATGCAAGCAGAGGCAGGAGCAAGCAGCAAAAGCGTTGCACTGTAGAAGCAGGAAGGCAGGAATCAGTTAATTAAGGCCATGTAATTCAAAAATGTAAATGCCACATGTGACCTGTTCCTTTCCTCTATGTGTGATTTTGTTTATGCTGTATTTTTGTTGTATTGTAATCTCGTGTGCCGTCTTGGCCAGGTCTCCCCGAAAAAGAGATTTCAATCTCAAGGGACTTCCTGGTTAAATATAGGTTAAATAAATAAAAAAAATAAACTGCCTGGGGGAGGGGTGGGGGCGGTGCACGATCATGGCCAACAGTGTCGTCATTAGTTAGAACTCCTCATGGTTAAGACAAAAACTACACACTGTCGTTCTTAGACCTTAATCATGGTGAAAAAAAAAAAAAAAAAACATGGATTTTACTTTATAAAGGTTTAAGTATCAAAATGTAAATGTTGTTCAAGTGACTGACTGGATTTAGATTCTTTCAAAGTTCAGAGCACAGGAACCTGATGTTCTCTATCAAACCGAGGCTCTCTGCTCTTCTAGTCTCTTCACTCAGAGAACCAATGTTACAACACAACCAAACATTATTCCATCTATTTGACAACTTGATTTACAAACCCCAATTCCAAGGAAGTTGGGACATTGTGTAAAACGTAAATGGAAACAGAATATAATGATTTCAACTTAGTTTAAACCTATATTCAATTGAATACACTACAAACACAAGACAATTAATGTTCAAAGTGATAAACCTTGTCTTTTTGCAAATATTTACTTATTTGGAATTTGATTCCTGCAACACATTCCAAGAAAACTAGGACAGGGGCAAGAAAAGGCTGCAAAAGTTGAGGAATGCTCAAAAAAATACCTGTTTGGAACGTTCCACAGGTGAACAGGTTAATTGGAAACAGGTGGGTGTCATTCAAAGCACTTTGAATTGCCCTGTTGCTGAAATGTGCTATACAAATAAAGCTGCCTTGCCTTGCCTTGTCATGATTGGGTATAAAAGGAGGGAGTATCCCCAGAAGTTGTTCACAAGAAAGGATCGGGCAATGTTCACCACTGTGTGATCAATTGCATGAACATTTCAAGAACATTTTTCAATGTTCAATTGCAAGGAATTTAGGGATTTCATCATCTAGAGTCAATAATATCAAGTTATCCAAAGAATTTGAAAAAATCTCTGCATGTAAGTGGCAAGGCCAAAAACCTATATTGAATGCCCGTGCCTTGGATCACTGCATTAAAAACCTACATCATTATGTAAAGGATATCACTATATAGGTTCAGGAAGACTTTGTAAAACCATTGTCAGTTAACGCAGTCTTTCGCTACATCTGCAAGTGCATGTTAAAAGTCTACCAAGTGAAAGCCATGTATCAACCACACCCAGAAACGCTAACAGCTTCTCTGGGCCCGAGCTCATTCGAGATGGACTGAAGACGAGTGGAAAAGTGAGCTGTGGTCTGACGAGTCCACATTTTAAATTTTATTCGGAAATCATGAACGTCATGTCCATCGAGCTAAAGAGGAAAAGCACCATTCAGATTAGCAGGGCAAAGTTCAAAAGCCAGCTTTTTTGATGAACGGGGGGGTGTTAGTGCCCTTAGCATGGGTAACTTGGACATCTGTGAAGGCACCATTAATGCTGAAAACTACATACAGGTTGTGGGGCAACACATGCTGCCATCCAAGCAACGTCTTTGTCAGGGACTTCCCTGCTTTTTCAGCAAAACACTACCAAGCCACATTCTGCAACAGTGTGGCTTCATAGTAAAATACTCCAAGTAATAGACTTGCCTGCCTGCTATTTAGACCTCTCTCCCACTGAAAATGCGTGGTGCATTATGAAGCGCAAAATTTGACAATGGAGATTCTGGGCTGTTTAGAAACTGGAGTCGTACATCAAGCAAGATTGGGATAGAATTCCACCTACAAAGCTTCAACGATTATATTCCACCAGGTGCGGATGTGCCATGTTCCGGTTCCGCCATGTGTCAAAACTCACCGTGAGCGCCTCAGAAGTTGAACATTTTACCCGCCCAGCTAAGACATTCCGTTGATTTGTCAATTTCTCCTGGATATTTTTGTTTCTACCAAAAGTAGTCCTCATGGTTAAACGGTTTCTTCTATTCATTCTGGTTATGACCGACATGGATCAAAGATTTGTGGCTGTGTTTAGTTGTCAAAATAATGTAGGGATGTGACATGTGATCAGGAGTCTGCACAGGGGCGGCTGTGGCGCAGTGGTGGAGCGGTTGCCTGCCAATTGGAAGGTTGGTGGTTCAAACTCTGGCTCTGCAGTCCCAGGTTGAAGTGTCCCTGGGCAAGACACTGAACCCTAAGTTGGCCCCGATGCGGCGCCATTGGAGTGCGAATGTGTGTGAGTGTTTATCTGATGAGCAGGTGTCACCTTGTACGGCAGCCTCGGCCATATTGTGTGAATGTGTGTTTACGATTTAAAAGCGCTTTGAGTAGCTCTATATAAAAAAATACCGCACACAGGGTTTTAATCTGGAAAATTGACTTTGTGCTTTTAGCCCTTTCACTTCCTGTTGAATGCCCTGCTGTTCCATCACAAAGAGACCTGGTCCATATATTAAACTGAGCAGAGACCCTTGTTGGATCCTCTGCATCACGGCTGGTGGAATCACAAGCATTGTCTTGATTGGCCGTGATTGGTGATGGCGACGTTGGAACGCAGTGGCGACTGGCGACATTTAGGGGTAATGTGAAAGGTGTCGCTCATTGGTTCAGTCTCACGTGTCCTTCCCATGTTATATTTCTATTACTATACAGGTATTCATTTGTTAATTCACCCTCATTCATTCTGGGGCTGTCCTCAACAGAGAAGCTCCTCATTGATCAGGTCTATTTGCATGATCACTTAGCCACTGATAAGACCGGCGTTGTACCAATGTGATAGCATCAGTGAAACACTTGAGTTCATACCAAGGTTACATGAAGCTCTCTCTTTGTAAGGTGACTTTACATTTAGATGTGTTCAGTAATACATTATTGGCATGATCAGGCGGTAATCTAACTATACTGATTAGGAGATAAAAGTGAACAGAAATCTGATGTGAAACAGATTAACTTGATTAACTGATAAAGAGAACTTCCAGAAACAGACAATGCCGAACTGTTGGAACACTTTGGAATTAAATTCCTTTTGCTTCTAGGCTACACATACTGTACATATGGTGATTTCCGTTATTTCCCATATCTTTTGACAACCTAAAGTGAAGAGGCATGACCCTGTTACATTCAGGGCACAGAGCAGCAGTGAGTGTTGCATTTTTACCTTAATGTTGCTGTATCACATTCTCATTGGAGAAACATAGAGACAGCCTAAGAAGAAGAAAAAAGTAAAAGGTATGAACATATGATCTTTGCATCAGGTTACTGCTCTGCATACACATTGTATAACCAATGGTTAAGAAACTTGGATAGGGTTCCAGGATAGCATCCTCTGGTGATTTCATTCCAATTAAAAGGTTTTTCAGACTTCATTGCATTTGGGCCCATAGAGAATGCACATTACAGTCCATGAGCCTGCAGAGCATGGGCACAGGAGTCCTTAAGTGCACACAAAGATAGCAAAAACATACTAAAAGGATTTGTATTTGTAAAAAATACAAACCCATACAATTGAATGTAAAAAGAAATGGAGCCAGCAAGCATGATGTGGCACGCAATCCTGATTGAAAAAAAAATGTATCTATAAGCTACCATTTTGATTCGTTGAACGTTATTTGAGAAATTAAATAAGCCTATCCATCTCATGTCTGGTAATTATGGATCTGGATGTGATTAGCATAAAGACTGGATGCCAAGGAAACCAGCTAGCCTGAAAGAAGCCTGAAGAAACTTTATAATATACACTAGACATTATAACATCTCTAAAAGCTCACTTTAACGCATTGTTTTGTTTATTTCATACACAAAGAAGTGTAAAACATTAATGTAAATGTGTGGTTAGAGGCTGTAACTTTATCCAAAGTGGTGTAGTATTCCTTTAAGTCTTTGGATAAAATGTCACACAAATTCTTTCTTGAGATTTCTTGTTCTCTTTGTGACATTTCTACATCAAACTCGCTTATTCTGCTTCTAAAAAACGTGTGGATAGGGCGTAAACCACACATGAACACATACAATTTGTTTGTATCATTAGTATTTTATTTTAGTATTTTTTTTTTATTGTTTAAATTCAGATGAAAACTGTGTGCATAAGTGGACTAGTGTGAGGTAGCGTGCACATGTCTGAAACAGAATGAGAGAAAGTGAGTGCGAGTCCAGGACATCTTAGAAATCCCTCAAAAAAAACGACAGCGGGATAATAGCCCAATTAACCTTTTCATTCTTCCCCACTCGTCAGAGAAATCCTTGCCCTCATTCTCATTTTCTCCATAATAAAATTAACTTCTCTTTCTGTCCTTTCATCAATCTCCACCTGCCCACGAGATCAGAGCAAAATGAAGGGTGCTTGACCCTTCACACAATACGGTTTCCAACACGCGTACAAAAATACCCAAGTTTTATTCCTCGGATTGGATTTTCTCCCCTAACATTTCCTCTCTTTGTCTGCCCTGACCTTATTTATGAAGGGGAGTACAGATCGTGCATGGCTGCAATACAAGGGTAGAGGGGTCAAGGGGGAAAAGATCCAAATGTGAGGACACTTAAGGGAGGAGAGGGAGGGTTATCTTAGGGGGTGGCATTGTCAAGGGGTTCACACCCGCTGCTGCAGCAGTGGCCTTGAAACACATTTAGTTTTTAACTCCATATGCCTGTTTAACTTGACCCTCATGTTGTCCTTGGGTCAAATTGACCCGTTTTCCTATATCAATGTTCAATTTAATTCCCCAAAATTACATGATTGATTCCACCCAACGCTTTTTGCCAAGTACAAATCTCTACTTTCATTTCTTTTGGGGCGTCTTATTCAATTTTATTGCATTTGAAAAACAAATTTAAGTGTTTTTGAAATATTTTTAAGTAAAAGTTGACATATTCCAGTCTGTGATTATCCATCAACATCCATTCCTTTAATTTTAGTCTAAATAACTCCCAATTTCTGCTTTTCTAACTCAAACATTGGGCATTATTTCCTATAAATGAGGTTTATTGATCATACATTCCAAAATTAACTGTAAAACTAAAGTTAATAAGTAAGTGTTATGGTGTGTTGAACATGGAAAAAAGCCTGTGTTGGCTGTGTTGAAAAAAGGGAAAAAATGTAAGAAAAAGTTAAAATCAAACAAAGAAAAACAATAAAAAGCGTCAAGGAAAGTGTTGATTTTCAACTTTGAAGGGAAGACAACACAAGAGTTAACTTATGTTGTCTTGTCAATAGTGTATGACTATTGACTATTACTGTACCATCTTATGTAAATGTCTGTACAGTATTTATGTGAATAACATGTCATTTTTAGGGACATTCTGGGAGCGATTAGCTGGACTTCTGTGGACGAATACATACAAGTATACAATGGTAAGAGCACAGTATGTTTAGCCATGTATCCAGGTAATTTAAATAGCTCACATACTGTATTGTGTGAACAGTGAACACCATTTAATATTTTACGTGCCGTTTTCTTTTGTGGGGTGCAAAAGAAACTACTTTGCAGAGCCTCCGTTGCTGCGTCCAGAGCTTACTACCGCCCAAGTTGATTGGTTTAAAGAAATGCAAACGGCCCAGAATGCATCTGTGGTAGGGTGACCATATTTTCATTTCCAAAAAAGAGAACACTCGGCCGGCCTGTAGAAACAGATTCAGACGTTCTTCTCAGAGGTTAATGAACATGCTTTGTTATGCCTCAATGGTACAAAACTAACTTATGTAATTATATCTGTAACAATCTGAAAGAAAATAGCTCTCTTTTCAAGTAAGAAATGTTCTAAATATTCTGTGTCAGCTTCAATTAAATATCTCATAAAACCTTTTCAATGTAATAAGATGAGGTTTTTCAGTGTCCATGTGAGCTTTGAGATCTCCAGCAACTTTATTAGACACTGAAACACATATGTGCTAGCTTTGCACACGGTGCACTCTGCCTCCCACTTCTCCCAACCGGGACGGTACGTGGACTTTGCAGTTCAACTGTCTGATCTGCTCCCTGTATGTGCTCCCTGTCTGATCTGCTCCCTGTATGTGCTCCCCTGTCTGACCTGCTCCCTGTCTGATCTACCCCCTGTATGTGCTCCCCTGTCTGACCTGCTCCCTGGCTGATCTGCCCCCTGTATGTGCTCCCCTGTCTGATCTGCTCCCTGCTGATCGTGCCCCCGTGTTGAGTGCTCCCCTTCTGATCTGCCCCCTGTATGTGCTCCCCTGTCTGATCTGCCCCCTGTATGTGCTCCCCTGTCTTATCTGCGTCACAGAGCTGCCCACAAGGCAGCCTCTCGGGAATTACATCACGCAACAAAGTACCAAAGCGCCAATCAAATAAGTATACGCTTAATGGTCCCCCCCCAAAGTGGACATGTCCGGGCAAAAAGAAGACGTTTAGTCTCCCTAATCTGTGGTGTAGCCAGACCTTACTCCACAGCAACAGCAGGTCTGCCAATGCAAGACTCCATAAGGAATTGTCTGAGGTCGTCAGCAGTCACATAGAAAAACATTTGCGTGGTATTTTATTGTAATGTTTTATTTAAATTCCACAAGCATGTCCACATCACACCCACGGGAAGCCATAACCTGAACCATGTTTGCAACAATTCCAGCTGCAAATCACTACCCTGCCCCCACTTTGGCCAATCAGATCACATTTCTATGCTGCTGGCACAGGTTGAAAGGCACAGGTTGAGAGATGCTGCCACCCAGGACAACCACAGTATCATACATTGTGGTGATCATAAAGACACAAAGTCTGAACCAAGGTTCATGTTTTTGTTGAAGTGTATACAATTTTTTTTTTTTTTGGTTTCACACTACAGTTATGCAAGCGCACTAAATATCTATACGTGACAAAACTACGTCCTGCCGTCATTACGTGAGCTGAGTCTCCACATATATTATATTGGATTGGTTTGTAGACGGGCTTCCGCATTTTCTCATATCCTCTCTATGAGTCTGAAGTTTTTTCAACTGACTGCTGCTCTCCCCTTTTTGTTTTGTTAGGAAGACAAGAAGCAAGACACTTTCTGGAGACAAATGGAAACCCACACTGTACATTTACTAGTACTTACCAAGTAAACTGCTGATGTATTCTCTGCTCTGACCGCTGACATCTCTCTCTCTCTCTCATGTAGCCTGCACACTGAGCACCAATCTCTTTCTTAAAGGAGCGTTCACGGTCATGCAAAACAAGGAGAGTCTGCCAGAGCTTCTTGTATTTGGTCCGAACCATCCAAAAAATGCTTTCACTCTATAAACAAACCAGACCATGGTTTAGTTTTATCCGGACCGAGACCTCTTTTAATTAGACTTAAATTTGGTCTTTTGATCCGGACCGTAATTTCTCTCATATGCAATTTTGGTTTGGACCAAACTGCAACGTCCAAAAGTCCAGAACAAATGAGGTAGGTGTGAAAACACCCTAAAAAGAGACTGTTGCCTGAACACCTCAAACTGCAAACAAGGCTAATTTTGACTTTTTACACTTAAAAAGACGTACCTCTAGCTGAGAAAAGTGATTTTAAAACTTTTGATGTCACCACAATGTAAAGTCTATGGGCAAAATACGAGAAATGAGAGAAATACTACTGCGCATAATCAGTGGGCTGCATATCACGGAAGTAAATCCAAAAGCTTAGGTTTTTTGCCATATGCACAGCTAAGCAACTCTCATAGGAATGAGCAGGGCTTTGCCTCAAATGCTGTATCCATGGCTTATAATATACCCATGGTTAGAGCAGAGAGAGAGGTGAATCCTTTTCCTTTACCTCTGCGGGGACACCTCTCCCCAATGGTGAGGGAGATATGGATGCCTCTCATGGGCCAATGATCTTCTTCCCATACTCTTAGTAGAAGCCCTGGTGTTTTTTTCCTGCTTGGTCCTTTTTTTCCAAACTTCTCCCCCTGCTGCATGGAGCTGGCTCTGTAAATGTGTCCCCTGATTACCAGATGGGCTGCAGGTGTGGCCGGTGCCTGATCACCAGATGGGCTGTAGGTGTGGCCGGTGCCTGATCACCAGATGGACTGCAGGTGTGGCCGGTGCCTGATCACCAGATGGGCTGCAGGTGTGGCCAGTGCCTGATTACCTAATGGGCTGCAGGTGTGGCCGGTGCCATGTTCCCAGTATCTGCAACACCTGAACTGGATAATACAAGCCCTCTATGACCTCCCACAATCTAAGCTTGGGGATCCGCCCCCTTTGCCGGTTTGGCTTTGCTGTAGCTTATTATTTTAATTATTTTACACTTAATAAATATAGACTACAATTACACTTCTGCTCTTTTGTAAATTGCCATTGTGTATGAATTGTGCTTGGCCTATATACATCATCAGTTCTGCGCCTTTCTCCGTGAGTAAGTAATTGCCTACCACGTATCGGTGTAATTTGGGGCGATTCTAGGATCAGACCCTCAAGGGGGCTACAGACAAGTTCGCAAACAAACTTGAAGCACTAATATTTATAAAAAAAAAATGATTATTATAATTTTTAGGGCCCCCCATAAAAGGGTCTAAAATCTCCACTGCTGCTTTATATCCCGCTCCTGACGTTACTACATATGATGTCTGAATCAGATGCAGACTTTTCTTGGGAACTTTGTTTACAAATTTAAGAAAAAACGTAGGATGATACTGGTGAATGAGGCCCAATTTTACTTACTAATAATCTCAGTCTACTTTATATCTTAAAGGTGCACTATGAATGGTCCCTTCTGTTGACGTTCCAAGTAAATTTTAAAACAAAATAGAGCAAGCTGGCCCATCCCCCCATGTTTTGGTAACTGACTAACTGTCACTAAGCGCCCGCCCCTCCCTCAACCATCTTTTCGGTGGTTGGCTGGATTAGTTTGATGTATTTTGGTGCACAGCCTGTGCCCCTATCCCCTGTGTTGTCTCCAAAGACCCGGCTTTTTCACAGTGTGTTCAGGGGGCAGGCTGCTAGCGGATCAAGAAACGACGCCTAAGATTTGAGACTAAATCGTGCTGAAACCATGCAGGAACTCAAAGTTCACCTTTTAAGTGTGAGTTGATGGTTTCATTACGGGAAGCAGCACACAGTATATGCTTGGACAGGTAACAGATGCCAACACCCAATCTTCACTGGGATCTAGATGCAAGGAATACCAATACAAAGAAAAGGAACACACTGGCATGTGGAGACTATATCAGTGTTTTCACATCATTCCCTCAGGACCATACAATGTTTGTGTGCTGAAAAGCATCTAAAAAAAAAGTCTATTTGGGCCTTTGTTTTTTTCCATTGGTATGAAAATGTGTAAGTGACACCCCAAGGGTAGAAAATACAGTTGTAGCAAAAGAGGGGGGAAAAAAAGGAGGAAGAGACAAAGAAACAAACTGTGATATTTCTTGATTTTGACAAGCGCCCTGCCAAGGTGAAATTGCGTCTGATGCTCGTCTGTGGCACGACTCTGCCTCCTCCCACGTCGCCCTGTACATGAAGTTAGTGTTGTTTTCAATCTCATCTCTTTTCAAATGTGGCGCAGGGGCCGCGGAGAGAGGTGGCTGCCGTGCCTGCCGTGTCGGGTGAAATTGGACTGCCTCTCCCCATTATTGTAAACATCATCCCACCCGACATGCAACCGGGTCGCGGGGACGCAGGATGAGAGGGCCTTGCCTGGGAAAGATCTGCTAAAACACATCCATTAAGGCCCAAACTATTTTTGATTTACATGTTCAGACTCTTTAAAACTGTCACATCCACCGTACCACATCTCCCACTCTCTGTCCACACACACACACACACACACACACGTCACCGAAAGAGAAAAAGTGAGGTTTCTTTCTTTCATTTTCCACTCCTGCTCTCTTGTTCCCAAGCGAGGAAAAAATCCCCTCTCCCGGAATCAAGGGCAAAGTAGCACAAGCCAACCTCAGTAGTCTGGTAAATAATAGGCAGCCAATCGCATGTGTTGGTTTCTACCTCATTACAGTGTATGCAGAACTTAATGACCTTAACGTTGCCTGCAATCATCTGTCATGGCAGCAATTAATTTCAAACAGGGCCCACGATGGTGGCAGACCATTTAAAGTTTCTCAAGTCGTACTGTAATTTATATCAGAGGGGGGAGGGGGGAGGCACAAGCTATATGACAAATATCATATAATGCTAAGTAGACAACAACAAAAACTTCATTAAGAGAGCCGAGGACAAAAAGAATGAGTTAAAAAAAAAAAAGGTAGAGAGCTAAGCCAAGGTTGAATCATAATTAGGAGGATAATGTGGCTTAAAAGCTAGAATATATTAACCTTAACGCTATCTGGCAAAACAATATGAGAACAATAAAGACTTGAGGATATGAACAATAATTACAACGATCTTTCTGTAACACCACCATGCAAATAATTAAAAAGGGAAGGTACTGTTTAGCTTTGGGATGTTGAAACAGCAGCAAATCGAAAACTGCAATTTACAGATTCAAATACAAATGTTCCGTTTTCAATCATTTGTCCGGATTTTACCTAATTAGACAATATACAGTACATTTGTGTCCAGATATGCTGCATCAAATGCTTTTTGTGCATATAAATATTAAAATTCCCTAAGTCGTTGCTCTGGGCCCGCTGAAAGCTCTCACTACATTTGCACTGAATCTTTTGAATTTTGCATTTTCATGAAGGCCTCATTTTTGTGTGGATTTACTGATGTTACTGATTCTTCTACAAATAACTCAGCAAGGTGCGCCTGTCGCCACTGGGCACACTCATTAGGATGGTTGCAGTCAACAGGCTTTGTGGACGCAGCAGCGTTCTGTAAGTCACGTATGATCTGAATCATAACACTGTACAGCTTCTCACCGGAGATGCAATGTATTGCAGGAACTATTAAATATATGTACTCTCTTCGTGCGACCATTTGGATCGGGAGACATATTTACGTGTGTTTCTAGATATTATTGTGATCTACTTTCAAATTAGATGAAATCAAAATTAAACAGCATTTTAAATGCTACAAATGAGCCGAAACATTTTGCAGAAATGCCTTTTTGTAAGTACTATTTGTTGTTTAGATTACAGGAAAAAAAGGCAAAGAAAATAGATATTCCATAAGTGCTCTTTAAGTACACATGATGTGGAACATTACCACAATCCAAAGAGCTATGATTACGGTTTTTTTTTTTTGCTAAATAAAAGTATATCACACCATTTATCAAGCCGAGCGGAAATGGTGACTTGTCCTCTGCCTTCCATTCGTCATGATTACAGTGCCATCAGTCCTGGTTTGGGTCTTTTGGTCATGATGTTGTTGCGTTGTCTGGATTTGCTGGGGTCTAAAGGCAAAGAGAAGGGAAATCCGCTGTGGCACATTTGATTGGCACTCCACAAGCTAAGTGTATGGGATTAATACAGTGGCCCAAATATGAACCGTATGTGTGTGTTTGTTCTTGTTTAACTGTATTTGTGGGGTCCCGACAGCTTTGTAGGGTCAAACTGCTGGACCCCACAACTTCAAGGGCTGATTGAGGGTTAAGACTTGGTTTTAGGATTAGAGTCAGGTTATGGTTAGGGTGAGGGTAAGGGTTAAGGTTAGGCATTTAGTTGTGATGGTTATGGATAGGGTAAGGGGCTAAGGATTGCATTATGTCAATGACGGGTCCCCACAAAGATTGCTGTGTGGGTGGGTGTGTGTGTGTTTGTCTGTTTTTAACAATAGGTAACTATTTGCAAGACAATGCAGGGCCCTTTTCGTCAGTTAAAGTGGCACAAAGCTCTGCATAAAAAATTAACAGAAGGCAGAAAACAAGACGTTGCACCCGAGAACACACACAAGCACTATATGTTATACCAAAAGCTTTTTATATGCCTTCATGTGCATAACAATTTCCCTCTGTCTTAAAGGAAACGCCAATTTTTTTCAAACCTCTTCATTCCTATCAAAATTTAAGGGATGTAAAACAAAGGATACATTATTTATATATGAAAAGAAGTAGACAAATCATTATTTTGTGTCTCATGTGTCTATTGCTTCCACATGCATACAAACTTGGAAAAAGACATCCATGCTGTTCTGAGTGAGATCCGGTCTCTGAATGTCCTCTTCCTTCAGTCTCCGGGTGAGCTGTTCAGAATCTGCAATGGCTTTCTACGTCACTAGACGAGACGAGGTGGCTAACCGTAGCATGCTAGCTCATTTTCAATGGCAAAACACTGCTACAACAGCCACTAGTTGACCCCAATCTCCAAAAGAACTACTTCATGTCCCTGTTCTGCAGGTATTCCACAAGTGTCCCTGGTCTAGAAGAAGTCTCCCAGCTAATCCTGCCTTGGACTGACCAAAGCTGGAGAAAGAGTTATCTAGCTGATGGGATCTTACCGAGCTACTGAGCATGTGCAACTCTCAGCAAAGATAGTATAGCTACTGTGAAGCTAAAACAAGTGAGACGTCTCACTCTGGAGCTACAACAGAGACCTGAACAAAGAGGGTGAAAAGAGGATCTGCAGCAATGTGCAGTACAACAAAAACATGGTGTTTTTTGAAAATGAACCCATGGGAACCTATTCTGGCACAACCTCAAAATACAATTAGCTGATGGGATCTTACCGAGCTGCATGTGCAGCTCCCAACATAAGTAGTATAGAAGTGAGATGTCTGTAGCTAAAACCGAGACCCAAACACACAGGGTGAAAAAAGGATCTGCAGCAATGTGCAATGCAACAAAACTATGTTTTTTTTTGAAAATAATATAAACCTATTCTGGTACAACTTAAAGATACAATTGTGAACCTGAAAATGTGCATACTATGGGCGCTTTAACAGATAAGAGATCCAAATTCTGTGCTATTTGTAGTCCGTCCTGGCCCTGCTGTTTTCTGTTAAACACATTCATCTGGAACGTGACACTACTTCTTCTTACCTTCTTCTTACGCCATATTCACAATAAAATCCCTGAGTCAGATTATGCGATCATAGCATCATAAATTAGAATGGTCCCCAGTCATAGTCTGTAAAAACAATGAAAGTTTCCAGGTCTGAAAAGGGTTGGGACCAGTTCACGAAGCGTTGTGTGACACACTGATTCTTCTGTACGTCCACTGTTTCTACAGACCCTGACTAGTCAACGCTTTTCACAATGTGAAAACAGGGCAATGTGTGATGTCATCGGGAGGGAGGGGCTAGTGGCCGATTTCCAGGAACAATAATTTAAACATGCAACGGCCACCGAAGCGATAAGTGTGAGCATAAAAAAAAGAAACTATTTAATGAACACCATATAGGCAATAGAGAGTGAGTGAATGAGGGCACAGTGTGGAACACAGCTCTTGTGTCACAGTCTCAAGAGTTCCAGTTTAGTACACAAATGCAGGACAAGAGATGAGGTGGTAGCAGAGAGAGTTTCAAAGATTTAATAAAAAAGTAGGCAGGCAGTAAAAAAAAAGTAGAAGTAAAAATCAGGAAACGGAGGGAAAAAACATCAGGAAACAGGAACACTAGAAACGAGACAGAACATCTTGACAGAGTACAACGACAAACGCACAACAGACAAAAAATAGATACACAAGGCAAGCCACAGTCATATGGATAAACAGTCAGCTTGAAACTAATAATTTTTTTCAAATTTTATATATATATATATATATATATATATATATATATATATATATATATATATATTTAGCTCCAATTTATAACCCTTTTAACTGTATTTTGAGGGGAATTTTGTTCATGCTTTACATACTTCCATGTTCTGAATGACTATTATTATTATTATTATTATTATTATTATTATTATTATTATTGAATGACTCTCCTGTTGTCCTTGTGTCAAATTTGACCCATTTTCAAAAGGTTTTTTGTATCATTAATTTCTTTCACCTAATTTGTCAAAAGAAACAATGTGGAGGTTCCCTGCAACACTCTCTACAAATCAAACAAATGATCAGTTTACTACTTTAAATGAAATTGGATGTTTTATTCAACAGAATGGAATTTTCATTTTTGTTTTTATTGAAAAAAATGTGGAAAAAAGCTTAAATGTGGGAAAAGTGCAGAGTTGTGATAAAAAGTGATAAAAACATTGAAAAAAGTGAAAAAACAAAAAGCAACAAAAGTGAATTTTTTTTAAAGAATTACATTTTGACACAGAAAACCAAAAAGATGCATGGGTTGAAGAACACCAGGGTTAAAGGAATCTTCAATCAACGAGCATGGTAACGAGGGACAGGTGATGTGAGGCCTGGTGAAAAGGTGAAACACATCATGGAGGGGCAGCCAATCAAGACGCTAAGATACAAAAGGCAGGAAGTCAAACAAGACCTGGCACAGACAAGAACGAGGGCGTTTCTCAATACCAAGTAAGCAAAGAATTGACTTGTGTTCTTGGGGAGACCGTACTTGCAGGCTGCACCTGGAAAACTGAACTCGCAAGTTCAGAAGCAAACAAAACGCTGTGCACAGTTTTGAGACGAAGCGTTCTCCCTGTTATTGCGCAACACCCCCAGCACAGAGGGCGCTTGCCACTTTCTAGTTAGCTTTGATGTGTGTATTCATAATAAAGCATGGACGGTCACCCTTCACACCGACTTGTTGTTTTGTTGTTCAGTCTTCCAGGTTTTCATTTAAAGTGCTATTAAGTATCACGGGCCAATAACTATATAAATACCGACACAACGGCGGGGAAAAAATCCTTGTAACATTGTTCGGGATTCACTTTTAATTGAAAGCAGAAAAGAAACGTTAAAATAGGTATTCAAATTATAGATGGACTGGGTAAAGCTAGCCACTGCCGTCTGTATACGTCACCGAGAAGCAGAAGAGGAGCCTGAGAGAGAGGAGAGCCAGGATGAGGAGGACAGATATATATATATACAGCGGTAAAAATTGTATAAAATATCTTACAATTGTGGACCTGGTTTTGCTGCAGTGGTCTGTCTAAATGTGGGGCCAGAGGGGTCTGTCTAGACGTGGGGCCAGAGGGGTCTGTCTAGACGTGGGGCCAGAGGGGTCTGTGAGCTGACTGACTGACCGGCTCGCGAGATTGGTTTGCGGAGCTTTCCAACTCCGAAGGCTTTTTTAATTCACCATCAATTTTCGTTGAACTGCCTATATTCAAAATCTACACAGCTGATTTCTCGCCTTAAAACATCTTAAAAATGAATTTATTGATTTAATAATAGACGTAAATTGTGAAAATATCTGTACCGGAAACCATAAGCGCTTTACACCCGAATTGAATGCTGGGATACCGGCCCGGCCAAGTTCACACAAGTTACCATCCGATGTATCCTCGGTAAAATGGGCGTGTTGAGATCACGTCCGGGGATTTTGACTGTTCTTGGCGAAATGCTAACTTGTGTATTGGGTCAGTACTTTGGCCACCAAA
>NW_022605579.1:21612-30364 GCF_008692095.1 Etheostoma spectabile | reverse complement strand
CACAAGAACACAAGGACACAAGTCCATAGAAGAACACAGATTGAGAAACGCCCCAGGATCCTTAACAAAACCAGGCCTCATGATGTCTCGGCTCATAAGCAGCAGATCCAAACGGTTTCCGCAGTAGAGATCAATTTTACAGGTTGTTGTTGTCTCTGCAGGTGTGCTTGCTCTATGACTTCATACCAGCTTCCACCAGATTTGTTTTGCACGACTCTTGTTCATGAATGTTATTTTTTTACCTCATGCCTGACATCAGGTTTCAACTTGAAACGAGAAGCTAATGAGCTAATGTTCAGGGACCCTCCAAAAAAACAAGTGCATGAAAAACATCTGAGCATTTTTGGGGAATTTTTAACAACTCTCTCATTTGTTTTCTTAGACATCTCAAACCAGCTTCATTTAACATATAAATAAAAAAGCATGCAATATGTACGGTATGTTCTAAGGGGGTAACCTCTGGTGCTGAAATGTGAAGCCATTTCTGTTCCCTGTATCTGTCTTTTATTGTCTGTAAAGCGACCTTGAGTGATTAGAAAGGCGCTGTTAAATAAAATGTATTATTATTATTATTATTATTATTATTATTGTGGAAGTGACAAAACTCACCGTTCATCGGTGGCCAATGTGAACCTTTTTTTTTTTTTTTTTTTTAATTCTAGTCGACAATGAACTTTTTGTCCTCCCAGGTAAAAATTAACCCTTTTTTGGAGCGCACTTTTAAAAATGATTTGGTCCCTTATTTGCACCACTAATCCAACTAAACACTCCCAAAATGGCGACAGCTGAAGCCATCAGGAGCCGCCCACTTCTCTCCTCCTCTTTAGAAACCTGTGGGTAACGTTCCAGAGACTAGTGTGTCCATATGTTATACAGTCTGTTATTTTTCTGCTGCTAAAGTAAAAGCTTTGGAATAGTTAGTGTAGAAAGGGAGATTTTACTAACTATTACACAGCTTTTGTTTTACCTGTTATATCAAAATAAAGGCCTAAAATACCCCAAAAAATAATAGTGGAGCATAGTAGTATTCTATATCCACTATACGTTCCACTTTTAGGATTACTTCATTGCCGCTGCAAATTCTGCTGGATTTCACTCTTTTCGGCTACATGACTGTTACCTTCCACGTTATTTTGTTGGAATTCTAAAGATTGATTTGGTCAGATCTCTGCAGGGTAAATCCAGACAGCTAGCTAGACTATCTGTCCAATCTGAGGACTATGGTTACCTGGTCCTCAGATCTCTGCAGGGTAAATCCAGACGGCTAGCTAGACTATCTGTCCAATCTGAGGACTATGGTTACCTGGTCCTCAGATCTCTGCAGGGTAAATCCAGACAGCTAGCTAGACTATCTGTCCAATCTGATGACTATGGTGACCTGGTCCTCAGATCTCTGCAGGGTAAATCCAGACAGCTAGCTAGACTATCTGTCCAATCTGAGGACTATGGTTACCTGGTCCTCAGATCTCTGCAGGGTAAATCCAGACGGCTAGCTAGACTATCTGTCCAATCTGAGGACTATGGTGACCTGGTCCTCAGATCTCTGCAGGGTAAATCCAGACGGCTAGCTAGACTATCTGTCCAATTGGAGTTTTCTGTTGCACAACTAAAACAACCTTTTGAACGTGCACATGTTCCATCAAAACAAGTTCCTTACTGAGATTATTATTTGCAAAATAGCGCTGCCCAAAAGAGCACTGCCCAAGAAAAATGTGATTGGTTTAACCCTTGTTTGAACGTTTTTGTCACTTTTTATCACCTGATGTTTTTGTCAATTTTTCCAATTTTGTGTTCTGTATTCTGCGCTTTTTTTGCCAATGTTTTTGTCATTTTTGTCCCTTTTTTAAAGTTATTTTACTCTTTTTTTAAATGCCATACCATTAAACAAAACACCCGTATTCATAATGAGTAGTAAATTGATCACTTATTTTACTTGCAAAAACGTTTTTTTTTTTACATTTTGGATGAAAGAACCCCAATTTTCTGACAAACGTTTTGAATGCCAATAATCCAGAGCACCAGTGTCCCTCCCACTCCAGAATACTGTGGGGACTAGCCAGACCCTCCTTCGCAGCTCGGTGGAGGAAGGTCTGCTCTGCTCGGTGCGTCCCATACAGACGCTAAAGCGTGATTTTTGAATGGGTATGTGACACCGAGAGCCACTGACGATGCGTCAGTCTCTTCCAAGTTGGGAGTGAGAGTGAAGTTGCTACGACGACATTTTTTTAAGGTGACATACTCAAGCTGGAGTCCTCAGGAATCAGTTCAGCGCCCAAAGGAAAAGAGTCAGGAAGAAACATGAGATCGCTCCAATGCAGAAAAGAAAAAGATCAGCGCTCAGGCAGTGTGTCCACACAGCTGCAGGGACACAGATTCCCACAAACCCACGGCCCTCACGCTGAACAGTGCCGATTCCCTCCACCTCTCATCTTGTCATCCACTGGCTCGAGTTCAGCCTCCACTCACCCTAACGAGCACAGGCACATGCACATGCAGGTCTGTAGCTAGTTAGAGCTATCTGCCTGCATAATGTCTGGTGTTAATCTGACCCATCCCCTCACCGCCAACACATTTCACAACCATGCGTGATTATTTGCCTTTAACAACAGCAACAAAAAAAAGTCTCTCCCTGTTTTTTTTTATTCTCTGCATCATTTCTGCCCTCTCTGACACATCCGCCTTTGTTCGCGGAGGGATTGTTGTGCAGTGACAGATTCAAAACACCAAAATTACAAATCCGCCCTTTGAAATCGCCTGAATAGAACGTACCAATATCAATTTGCCGCCTTTTCCCCTATATGGACTATGACAAAAACATCTATCTCATCGACGCCGCTCGCAGTGATGCGGCTGCGGTGTCTTCAATCTGCAATGCAAAATTAACCCCGGTTTAACATAGTCGCGAGGGAGGAAAGAAAGGAAATCTGTGTGTGTGTGTGTGTGTGTGTGTGTGTGTGTGTGTGTGTGTGTGTAGACATTCTATGTATGAAACATCAGCGACAACAGCAGAGTTCAAACCCTGTGTGTCGTTTCATTCTTTCTGCCGTCCTTGAAGGAGACCTGAGCTTACACACACATTTATGATAGCGAGTTATAAATGATAACTGATGAGTCAAACTGCACATATGTGAAGTGTGTGTGTGCGTGTGTGTGTGTGTGTGTATAGACATTCTATGTCCATGCATGTGTGTTTCTACTTTTTTTTCCTACTTAACCCTTGTGTTGTCCTCGGGTCAAATTGACCCGTTTCAAATCAGAAATATGGATTTCTTTCAACCAAATTGTCCAAAAATAACATGGATGACTCCATATGTTGTTCGTATGACATTAATGATTACTTTCATTCAACTGGGATGTTTTCTTTAATCTTACAGCATTTGAATTCTTTTTTTTTAATGATTTCAAAACAGTATCCGGACTAAAGTTTGACATCGACCCATCTGTGATCCACTCAACATCCTCTGATCTTAACTATTAGTCAAAATAATTCATAATTTCTGCCTTTTTAACGAAAACCGTGTGTATGATTTGACATAAATGAGGTTTGTTGACCATGAATTCCAGGAAGAAGTGTAAAACCTATTATTAAACCTTCTCAGGTTTAAAAAAAAAAAAAGTGCCAAAACCTGGAAAAAGTGACAAATAAAACAGAAAAAAAGCAACAAAAACACTGGAAAAGCCCCCCAAAATTATTCATTTTCAATTTTGACCTCGACGGACAAGTTCAGGGTTAACAGGAAGACAACACACGGGTTGGCAATGTGTGGGGGTGCAAAGGAGAAGTGTAGTGTGTTTAGCCGGCAAAAATGACTTCTCTCCCTGATGAAGAGGGGGGTGTGGTTTGCGTGGTGTGTGTGTGGTGTGTGTGTGTGGTGTGTGGTGTGTGTGTGTGTGTGTGTGTGTGTGTGTGTGTGTGTGTGTGTGTGTGGTGTGTGTGTGTGTGTGTGTGTGGTGTTGTGTGTGTGTGTGGTGTGTGTGTGTGTGTGTGTGTGTGTGGTGTGAAGAAGAAGAAGAAGGGAGGATTGATATTGTTCCCAGTGATTGTGATTGCCAAGCGCAGGGCCAGGCCATTATATCCTGAATCTTTGTTAAGAGCCCCTGAGAGTGGCTGACAGCATAATAATCTTACCATATGAACAAAGGGACCCACTCAATAGTACTGAGGACGCTTATTAAAAAAATACTAAACACTCAACACCCCTCCCCGTCTGTTTCACCCCAGCTTCCTTTAAAAGGAAAAAAAAGAAACAAGGAGGCACTGAGATGGTTGTAGCAGGAAAGGTGGCGTCATTATCTTTGTATTTTAAATTATTATTTTGAAAGGGGTTTAGGATACGAGGTGGAGGGCGGGTGTCGGTCGGTCGGTTGGTTGGAGGACGGGGGCACCACCTGGCAGGATGATGGATCATTCCGTGAGACAGTGAACGATATTAAACAATAATAGTGTTTATGTGATACCGCCAACCAAATAGTTTTAATTAGAAATTTTAGATTAGCGTAATCTTTCCCCCCCCCCGCCGCCGCGAATATTCGACTTAAGGGGGATGAGAAAAAGGACCCCACCGCGCGCGTGCACACACGCACGCACGCACGCACGCACGCACGCACACACACACACACACACACACACACACAACCCTTATTACTTGCTGGTCCGGCCTGAAGATGAAAAAATGCTAGAAATATCATTTTGTTGAAGAGGACCTGGTACATAGTTGTAGCTATTTTGACATTCAGATTTTCTATAGCAATGCTGTTTAGCGATACACTGCAAGCTCACTAATCATCCCAAAATCAATAAACATATTTTCCAATAGCAATATAATGCCAAATGGGAAACCCATAGTGTTCCACTGTTATTTGCATATGTACAAAACGTTTTCCTGATTCACGATTTTATACGTATTTTAGTTTCACTATATTTTGAGACCGCAGAAATTTACGCTAACATCATATGCTATCATTTATTTAAATAATAATATATTTTTTTTATGTTTGGCCCTACTTTGAAATCACAAAGTCCTCTTGGTGATTAAATGGCATCCTCAGTAATTTGAGTAGCATGTGCTTTTCTTGTATACATATCTTATTTCTTATTTTCTTACATACCAGTCCAGAGATAACACCAGTCCAGAATGTCCAGTTGACGTAATTAATTTGTGTTGTGGTAAATCATTTACAAATCTGTGTCTATTCCGTGTATTCTTAGGGTGATGAGGCCAAAGAAATGTCCTTTCTGCCTCTCAAGGACTCGATACACTGTTGCATGCTCCTTTTTAAAAAATGTCTCCATTGATAGTAGAAGTTTTAAAGGGAGCATTCAACAGTGTTTGTTGTGTCTTCTTCAGATTCACTCAATATAATAAGATCCTCACACATTTGGCATTTATTGACAAGAGCTCCATGTTGATTATTGGAAACACTAATATGCCAGTGTTAGAAACATATTCAAGTTTGCTTATTAGTATAGAATTACTGTGAATTTGTCAGGATCGCGGTTACTTATCAATTGACCCCATGTGGGGACCCGACCCAAAGGTGGAGAAACTCTAATAGTTCCTTTTTTCATATTTGACTTTGAATTCATTCATCTTTACATGTTTGTTTTTTTTACATTAGGAGAATACACATCAGTCAACATATCTCTGCCATTGTTAGCCACATGGTTCATTTTCAACTGTCGTCGTGGTTACCTAAAGGCATGTCTTTACATGGGGAAAACCACTGGGCCTTCATGGGACGGGCATTGGAAACCAGCAGTAGCTATAAAGTCTGTGATGCTGCACAATGGAAATGTGACGCACAAATGTCCCTAATAATAAAATCAACATAAAATTCAATAATATGAAAGATACAGTGCGTAGTTTCTGTAGCCCCTGTGTGACATTCAAAGTAATGCAACAAAACTCAGCCACATGATACAAGCCTTCCGTGACCCCCACACACACACACAGACACAGTTGAGGATACGGAGGATTACAACAACATGACGGACTCTTCAGAATTGGACACCGCAATCTTTTGAACATTGTCACACTGAGAGATACCGTACGGAGATAGTTGTATGGAGCTGATGGTCTTTATCATCTTGGTAACAACTCATTTGGCAATGGCTTTAGTGTAACATACGTTCATTAATATCAAAACGTTACAGAATAAAGCTTTAATAGTGTCTCTCACAACGTGTCCCAGTGAGCCATGGCAATGTGAGAGTGAGCCAGCATGCGCAACATAAACCACCCTGGAACCAAATCAGCTACATAGAATTCATCCGTCAGTCATTTCATTATTTGCTTTCCCAAACTTTGTCCTCTGGGCTACCGACTCTGTAGGGGAGAGTGACCCCCCCACACCTTTCCAGTGGTAGTTAAACACTGGGATGCGTTACACATCGACATGCAGATTTAATTCAGGAAAAAAAATCCCAAATCCAAATTGAATACTAAATCCCATAGTAGTAGTAATAGTGCTTTATTTGAATGTGTAAAACATTAAAATAAAAGAATATATACACAATACATGCATTCATACTCCATCCATCCATCCATCTTCGACCGCTTATCCGGTGTCGGGTCGCGGGGGCAGAAGCTCCAGTGGGGGCCCAAAACTTCCTTTCCCGAGCCACATCAACCAGCTCCGACGGGGGATCCCGAGGCGTTCCCAGGCCAGGTTGGGATTAATCTCTCCACCTAGTCCTAGGTTCCCCGGGGCCTCCTCCCAGGGACGTGCCTGGACACCTCCCTAGGGAGGCGCCCAGAGGCATCCTTACAGATGCCCGAACCACCTCAACTGGCTCCTTTCGACGCGAAGGAGCGCGGCTCTACTGAGCTCCTCTCGGATGACTGTGCTTCTCCCCTATCTCTAAGGGAGACGCCAGCCACCCTCCTTAGGAAACCCATTTTGGCCGCTTGTACCCTGGATCTTGTTCTTTCGGTCATGCATTTATACTGTGCATATATAATTAAAATGACTGATAAATCAGGTCATGTACTTCTCAGCACAATCTTCTAAAATGGTTGAAAGTCATATAAACAAAAAATTCCCATGTTCAAAAAGAAGTAGGAAGAAGTTCATAAAAAAGGTCCAACCCCCCTTTCTCTACTTTTATTGTTTAGTAAATACAAAATCTTATGCTTCACTTATTAACACATCATAGACCCATATGCATACATATACATACCTATGCACATTTACACAGTTTTTCTTTCTTTTTTTGTCTTTCTTCTTCTTTCTATACATCTATCTATAGCAGATTGAATAATAACACATCGATACTAGACTTAGTATATAGGTATATTAGTATAGAGTAGAGTATAGTAATACTAAATTACCTTATTTATCAAGTGAAATTCCAGGGATTTATAGTCCCAAACTAAATTTGCAAATAGAGCATAATCTTTTTTTTTTTCTTCTTTTTTTGGGGGTTATTTGGTGTCACAGTTGGTCTCACAAGGGAGCACTATATTAACAGGTGATTTCTTTTGAATATTATCCGTTAACCGTGCTTTAACCAGACATGTCACAACTGAGTTGGGCCTTTCTTTCTCTTCCTTTCACTTTCTTCTCATCTTCTTTTTTTGGAGTTAAATGTCAAGATTGGTAATATGTCAAGAGGAACAAAATTCTCCATCCAATTAATAGTTGAGATCACAGCTGAACTGCTGGGAACATTCTCATACAAAAACATAATGAATATGGGGTATTCCTGCGCTGGATGCTCATTCAGATCAAACTCCAGAATCAAACCAAGGATGAAAAATATTGGCAGAAAATGTTGCAATTTGGTTGCAGAGACTGGATAACATTGTGTTAAGTGCTTGATTGAGGCTGCAATGAGTGAAGGGCACGTGCTGTTTTTTCCAGAAATATTTTCTTAATATAATTCAGAATTGTTTGGTAGTGAAATTAGCAACATGTCTTCAAAACAAATCCCCTTTATTGTCTCTCTCTCTCTCTCTCTCTCTCTCTCTCTCTCTCTCTCTCTCTCTCTCTCTGGGGCTAAACTGGACTCAGCCTGGCTAAAAGAGGGGTGGAGCAGACTAATTCATCAAAAACGGGTCAAACACACGCACACACACACTTGCCTGGCTACTGGATCATTTCTGCAACCACCAAATCGCTTTAATATATTCCCAGTGCTACTTTTGAATATTAATAAAATATCAATTATTAATTTTGCCTTTGGCACGGCAAGATATACAAGTTTTAATTAGTGTACTGTACTCTTTCACAATTAAAATATAATTGATGTCCAAACATTCGGGCATTTCTGCTGTGATGGTCTTTCTTGTTGTTGTCAACAGAGGAGGTGGTGAGATGGCACTCTCGCTTCTTCTTCTCCTTCTTCCTCCTCCTCTCCTCCCGCTCGTCCGCAGTTCAGATGAACTCCGGGCCCGGGGCTATCAAGTCCCATTTTGATAAAGAGCAACATCAAAACAAGATAATGAGACAGATTCGGGGCTTTAAAAAAAAATAGAGGGGGGGGTGGGGTGTAGAAGGAATAAGGAAACATTGATGAGAAGGAAGATATTCTGTTTATGCTCGGCGTTGCAATGATGCTGATGTTAGGATGTACAATCAAACTAGACTGACCTGTTTGGCTTTCCAATAATCTAATAGATAAAATGAAAACAATACACCACTTTTTCATTCATTTACTGACAGAAAGGAACTCATGGAATGGTGCTGCCCTGGCCATAACACAGGAAGCTGTTGTAACCATAGACAGTTAAAGAAGTGGACCAACAGATCC
>NW_022605579.1:21457-21602 GCF_008692095.1 Etheostoma spectabile | reverse complement strand
GACGGAGACCAGTGAAGTCTATTAGAAGCTCTTTTCTGGTGATGGCTGAGTGTTACTGCGCAGCTTCCAATTGAGCTTGACGATGTAGTTGTGACGTGGGCAATGTGTCTAAATGTTGTAAGTCTTCTGGTAGCTGTGCAAGAGA
>NW_022605579.1:21305-21447 GCF_008692095.1 Etheostoma spectabile | reverse complement strand
ATTCCCAATCAGCAGAGACGGAGAGCGTAGCTATATGTCAAGAGAAAACATAGAAACAGGCTAATTACTGCTAAGTAACATGCTAGTTAACATTAACATAGGCACGGGCTAATTATTGCTAACTAACATGCTAGTTAACATT
>NW_022605579.1:21199-21295 GCF_008692095.1 Etheostoma spectabile | reverse complement strand
CAGGCTAATTATTGCTAACTAACATGCTAGTTAACATCAACATAGGCATAGGCTAATTATTACAAACTAACATGCTAGTTAACATTAACATAGGCA
>NW_022605579.1:21061-21189 GCF_008692095.1 Etheostoma spectabile | reverse complement strand
ACTGCTAACTAACATGCTAGTTAACATTAACATAGGCACAGGTTAATTATTGCAAACTAACATGCTATACAATAACATAGGCACAGGCTAATTATTGCTGATTAACATGCTAGTTAACATTAGTAATT
>NW_022605579.1:20759-21051 GCF_008692095.1 Etheostoma spectabile | reverse complement strand
AGCTGATGTAAGTCCAAACTGTCAGCGTGCTTCTCCTGAAAACACGGCGATTTGTCAACTATGCGACAGCAAGTCGGGTGGTTATGACACAATTGTTAGCCTATTTTTACAAAAACGTCTGCCACAGAGCCGTAACGTGAGATACAAGGTAATGACGCTTTTTTATACATTGTCGTGTTTTTTTAGAAATAAACAACGGACAAATAGTCTTTAAACACTTCAGATGGAGAGTTGGTCACTGTCAACATGGCGCAAAATGAATGGGAGTCAATGGGATGCTAACTGCAGGTGA
>NW_022605579.1:15900-20749 GCF_008692095.1 Etheostoma spectabile | reverse complement strand
GCATTAAAATGGCGCCATGGGAGCTACGCTTAGAGAGGAGCGGCTTACCTCCTTGGTTGAAACTTGACTTTGCATCGTCCAATCTGCCCAAAACTCCACATGCAAGAGCCCTGGGGCACGTTCAATCTCAAAACAGGGTGCGCTGTGTTGCTGTGGTTTCTGTGTTGAACAACATGTTTCGACTAGGGTTGGGTACATTTTTGCATCTGAACCGACATTGTCACTGGTATTCAACGGTACTTTTTTCACTCACTTCACTGAAACTGTAGCAACTACTACAAAATTAAAAAAACAACTAAGTGTAGCATGACAGTGTGATGGCGGTGATTTCATAATCAAACCCAGTAAATATAAGACAGAATGTCGTAGTGTCTCGTCCTACAAACTGGGGTGTCAAGGGGCGTATCAGGACGTAGCAGGGCACTGCAGAGCATTGCAGGTTGTAGCGGGGCGCGGAGCATGACCACGGCGACCGCTGCAACCATGATTTAGATGCCACCCTAATCCAAGGAAAACTGTCAGGCAACCGAAAACATTCGGGGAATAAGCTCCTCAGAGTTAGGTTAGTAACAAGCAATTCTTGTTTCTTCTGTTGCCTCGACCGTAAGTTTCGCAGCACCGGTGAGCGGCGCAGGGATTTAAGTGGCACCATCATCCGTTGCTATCCGTTGCTATGCAAAGTAGAAAGTAGAGCCAGGAGTTCGTTGTCGTACGGCAAAGTAGAAATTCTGTCAATTCTGTATGTACCAGCCATTTGTCCGATTTACATGAAATCTACATGATGTGGTCTTCACGTGATACACAGCAACATCTTATATAATTTGTGTGTTTTCTAGTGCCACAAAGTAGACAGACTGTTGCAAAATTTGTCATTCTCCAGTGCCACACACTCCACCCAGGATAAAATGTCTAGCTTGTGCTAATAATAATGGCAGATATTAACATGTCCACAGCTGCATAAACCGACATCTCGCTAGTACTCTCGACATGGGGCGAAGGCTTGTTCGTCTCTGATTGCAGCTTTAATAATATTGTATATTATATATTTGAGGCTACGTTCCCCTTTCTGACCTTACCGCATGTTAGTTAGGGATTCTGCCCCTTTCTCTCTATCTGTGTTGCCTTTGAGTGTGCATTTGTCTTGTCTGTGTGAGACGGGTTAGAGTGTGTGCATGTATCCTCTGCATGGTGAAGTGGCAGATGGAAGTATGAGAAGCAGGAAATCTGCTCCTGTCCATGTCAGTTCTGCTCCACAGAGCTCTGATAACTGAATAATAATCCTCCTGGTCTTTCTGCTGCTCTCTCCACCCTCATTTCCTTCCTTCTACATCTTCTGATTGTCTCTTAAAGGTTTGCTCTATCCGGGGGTTTAATTTGTGCCAGATTCTGGCGGGATCCATCAGACCGAACAATATGCTGCCTATGTAGCAGGTGATACAGTACAGCTCAGTATAGTGTTGTTTATGCTTACTGTCATGCCTGTGTTGTCCAGAATGTTCCAGGTTCTGTATTTTTGCTGTGCTTCATAACTTTTTTTTCACTCCATGAAGCACCATATTCATCCCTAACCATCACTCTTTGACCAATGGTCGACAATTTGTTCTACCACATTCATTGCTTCAGCTCTTGCTTTTCTATACTGTGCTTCTGGATTTTGCGCGCATAGCTCTGTCAAATTGTTTTTTTAAAGGGCCCTTGTTGTGAAAAGACATGTTTATGTCTTTATTGATATTAAAGCAGGTTGAGGTGCCATAAAAGTTCTGTGAAAGTATGGAAACCACAGAGATATGCACACAGCCTGTAATCAGAAGCTGTACCTGTAAACGAGCTGTCAAGACTTCCGTACCACTATGATTTCACAGCTATATTATAAGCTACTCACAAGTCATCTACATATTATATTAATAGGACAAATCTATCTGTAAAATTCTGTTTATAATAGCATTCATCTCTATATTTATTCAGTGCATATCCCTGTCCTGCACATATGGAACCATTGTATATCCTGCACTTGCTGCTATTGGACTTCTGGTTAGACCCAAACTGCATTTCGTTGCCTTGTACCTGTGTATGACAGTAAAGTTGAATCTAAAAAAAAAACTAAGTCCTATAAGGTGTGTCTGCCCTGCCTTCCAGCCACCACTCAAGACAATGCTTGTTAGTCCACCAGCCACGACCCCAGACGTCCCAGAAGCGTGTGTCAAGCGACTCCATTTATGAAGTGAGGTGCAGGGTGTTCAACAGGGAGTGGAAGGGCTCAAAATGCTCCACTTCGGTGTGGTAGGACCAGGGAACAAAAGCGCAACGCGCCACATCTACTCTTGGTTGAATTCCGGGGTCAGAGAGCGTAGATGTGGATGACCCGGAAACGCTGACCAATCAGAGCAGACTGGGCTTTTTCAGTAAGGGGTGGGAGGGCTTAAAGAGACAGGCGGTAAAACGGAGCTTCTCAGAGACATGCAGATACATTCAGACACAGTATGTAAACATGTTCTAGTAGGAACCCAGAGTATGAATTTGAAATAGCACATGGGACTTTTAATAACCATAATATCCAAAACGGGAAAAATGTCTGTGTCATGTCATGTCTGTCTTTTGAAGAACACTTGACAGTGAACCATACACAAATGCCTTTTTCAGTTGAGGCAATCAATTTAAAAAGCCAGCAAATGATTACATTATTCAATAACAGTTATTGCTCACATGTGGATACTATACTGTAGTCACTGTTACTGCTGCATTGGTCACACTACACCTACTTACAGCCAGACATTGTTATTTGGACAGTGATAACTTTATTCCATTCATTCCTATTCCAAAAATGAATATGGTGTGTGTGTGTGTGTGTGTGTGTGTGTGTGTGTGTGTGTGTGTGTGTGTGTGGTGTTTAGGACATTAACTGCTCTGTATATCACATGAAGTGGACAAATGAAACCGCCGCTGCAACATGTACATAATGGAATCCAGACATAAACTCCAGATTGTGCTCTTGTTAGTTACCGCGATGTGTTGCCAATGATAAAATAGACTGTTACCATTGGCATGTACAGTATGGTGTGTGTGTGCGTGCTGTAAAATACGGGAATAGAAATGTATCTAGCAGTGACTCGGTATGCACTCTGCCGATTGTCCATGATGTGCACAATTGATAATGTCCGCTGCTCTGTGTTCTTCTGGTGCAGCTGAACTCTCGGATGAAACGGCACTCTTTCCTCACACACACATACAAGGGTCATGTTTCTATTCTATGTGTTAGGTGTCTGTGTAGTGGTTTAAAATGCCTGGCACAGGCTGCTCTGGCACTTGTAGTGCTGTGGTGAGTTCAATATGCTGTGGGAAATTCAAACATCCTCGACTTGAAAGTTTTTGAACGATCAGCTGTTTTGCAGTTAAATATATACTACACAAATGAACTTCCCTTGTACTCTTAACTAAGTAACTGCTAAAATCTCATTGTCCTTGTTTATTGTGCTTGATATACAGTGTATATATATGTCTATATATATATATATATATATATAGAGAGAGAGAGAGAGAGAGAGAGAGAGAGAGAGAGAGAGAGAGAGAGAGAGAGAGATTTAGGACTGCATAGTTTGTGGGGGGATTAGGGTTAGGGGATTAGGGTCAGGGGATAAGGGTTAGGGGGTTAAGATTAGGGTTTCAACTTTCTGCTCATGGATATACAGTAGATTTATGACATGTAATAATAATTGGCTAATGTACCGCTATGTTCATTTTTTTGTTGTTGTCAAAAACAATGTCTGGTATATTTTCAAATGCACATAAATATAAAATTGTCGCTAAAGAGCTGACCTTCCCTCCTCTTTCTGTTACTTTATATGTCCATATGGATGAAAGGAACAAGTAAAGGTTATGATGGGGGTTCCACAGATTCAGTGCAGATTCAGTTGGTGGTGAATGTTTTTTTTTCCAAACTCATAATGTAGTCCAGTTGAATTCGTTTATATTGCATTGTGGTTAGAGGGTGTCCGTTTGGTTTCAGGGAACACAATAAAGTTAAGTTTTCTCCAAGCAAATAAAAAACAGAAAACTGTGTGAATGCTACTTCCTGCATTCATACAGTTAAAATCAACCAATATTTACCAATTCTTAAACAGTGACCTATATCATTATGTAACATGCTTTCCATAATAACAATAGTCTAACATACATAGTCCAGTTTTATTGATAGAAACATGATGCTTAAGCGTAGATACTGTTGTGTTTGGGCTTTTATTGTCTTTGAGTGGATGGAGGAAAAGGAAATCCAGAAGCAGGGGATTTATGACATAGACCAATCCAGTAAAAAAAAAAAAGGAAAAAGAAGAGAGGATGGACATAAAGAGGAGAGTTTCACAGACTCATCTAATGGTGTTGGCATGAGATTTGTGGGTTTAATATTGCATGCAGTTGGCTTTTTTTCTTTCATTTTTGAGGAATTGACCAACATGACATGCCTAACTGTATAAATGGGCTGCTTTATGATGATAAGATCACTGGCTAATAAGATATTTATGTGACATGCTGACGGATCCATCTCCTCCCCTCGCCGTCCTGCCATCTTCACGCCTCGCCGAGCCGGTGAGGATCAAACGCAAATTCTCCAAATGGGGTCGTTAAATGTAGAGGAAATTTAATTAATTAATACTTTTCAGAGAAGGAGCTAAAAAAGAAAGATGGGAACGAGAGAGACAAATTGAGAGAAGGAAGAAGTTTTTAGCCCTGACAAATAGTCCAAGTGACAGTGTTTATAATCTTAATTTATTTTATTTTGTTTTTTTTATCGGGCTGTTTTGTACCTCATTCGTCCATTTCGTCTTACTCTCAGCTCCTTTCCTTCAAGCCCCCC
>NW_022605579.1:14472-15890 GCF_008692095.1 Etheostoma spectabile | reverse complement strand
CCCCCCCTCCCTTCTGGGTATTTACACATGGGTGTCACTTGGGAAAGGTGTCACACTTATCATATTGTAGCTTAAATCAGGATCTTGTAGTTTTTATCACTATGACATGAAGCAAAAATATGACCAAAAAGGACATTTTTATGTTATGTTAATGCTGCTTTTAAAAAAAAAAGGAATTTCTTACACGTCACTGTAATGTATTTATGAATTTCATACCTGTCTTTTTATATTTTAGCTGTTTTTATAATCTCCTTCATTGTTTGTAACTGCTTATTTATGATTAAAAAACACACACAAACTAAACGCACAACATGAGCACATCACCTCCCCCTCTGACGCCATAACTAACTGCCTATATAATTGGGTTTTGTTGGAAATTGTAAAGTGGAAATTGTAAGTTCTTTCTCCATTGTGGAAAAGCTCAATCTGGCATATCTATTATTCATTTTTTTTTCAAATGCTTCTACTTTAGCTATCAACGATGCCCACTCTCGGATTGAAGGTACCCCTTCATTCCTTCCTACTCTTTAACTGCTTAGTTATTGTTTTCTGCACTTTGAATTCCCTTGTTGCTGAATTATGCTATATAAATGAAGCTGCCTTGCCTAAAAAAAGAGTTCTAATAAGATAACTGCTTGGTAACCTATGTGTCTGATTTGATCAGATATCATATTCATTAGCTTTCTCGCTGCTTTGTCACTGAAGACGTTGTCAGTGTGCAGTTTTGAAGTCTTCAAATCATGTTATTAGATTAGATTAGATTCAACTTTATTATCATTACACAGGTACAGGTACAAGGCAACGAAATGCAGTTTAGGTCTAACCAGAAGTGCAATAGCAGTAAGTTTATTGTACAAGCTGGAGCTGTAGGTTATAGTGAAGTGAATTCACAGTATTCAGATGTGGACTGAAAACTGTAAGATCAACTCATGATGTGAAGGGTTCCCAAGCAGGCTCAGACAACAGTGTACACAATGGTCTGTATGCTCCCAACCCTGCCACGTATCACTGTATATGCTCGTATACAAACACATCGTCAGGAGAGGAGGCATCCAGAGGGCCCAATTAGCCAGAGAGAGAGAGAGAGAAAGAGAGAGAGAAAGAATGTAACACAGTGACAGGATGTGCTTTTTGTCAACCGCCAGCCTTCATGTTTGACTACAGGCAGCCTGTCAGCTCCTGCACTGCATCCATAACAACTCGTGACATACAGAAGACACAATCAAACACACACACACACACACACACACTTACAGTCACGCACACTCTGAGTCAACATGGCCATGCTAATTAGCCTAATGCTGGTAATGAAGAGGCCCGACATGCTAACATCTTGGGAGTGATGCTTCATGCGAGTGGTGTAAACACAAGTATGACACCCTCTGACCCCTCCTCTCATGCACACACACACACACACA
>NW_022605579.1:6845-14462 GCF_008692095.1 Etheostoma spectabile | reverse complement strand
CACACACACACACACACAAGACATTTAACACACACTAGCACACCCCCCAACCTACAAGCAAAAAACGATACCACCCACACAGCCACCAGCACCTCTCTGTTCATTGGCATGGCATTTAGCACATCTGGCTGTATGGCCACCCAGTGGGGCTAAAAAAACGAAAGGATTCACATTGTCTACAAATAACCTGTGGCATAATAGGGAAATGCATGTTTCTGAAAGATCATTCACAATAAAAGTAAGAATCTTGGTGATTATGGGAGTTTTTTTCTGAACCCAGGTGTGAAGCAAGAACCCATACTTGTACTTAGTTGCGATCAAACTGTATAGTTTGAATGACAGCCGTTGGTCACGCTAGAAAAATATTGATTTATGGATGTCACAACCTTGGTGGCATTGTTATTCCCGATAAAAAGAGGATCATCGTCCGAACAGAGGACATATAATGCCTCATCAAGGACAGCATTCAATCCCAACTTGATGCCACATGCTTAATATGTTGCCTTTTATTTAGGGTTGGGTTCAGTGGCATATTGATGCTGGGTGACAAAAATGTCAATGGGTTAATATGCTGTTGACAACACTGATGTTTTCAGATTACACTGGACACTTTACAAAAAATGATATCCGTTGACGCTCAATATCTTCATCTCTGGCTTCTTTGGTCAAACTTTGATCCCGGCTTCAACGCAGCCACTAGAGCTGACCGCGGCCACTCTAGACCACTGTTGCCTTCAGATTATATTATTATAACAATATCTAGATCCCTAGTAGCATTGGGTTTAAATCCAAAATATTGCCAAATAAGTGCTTTTACTTGTGTCTTTGACACCATATCCTCCTCTTTGTTGTTGACAGACAAGATGATGGTCCTGTATGGATAACACCCTCAGTATGTAAAAAAATATAGTTTTTTTTATAAGATTAACATAGGTGATGATAAGCAAAAATAAGTCTAAACTTTAATGGGTTTTACATTTTTTTTAAACATTTTTAATAGACTGTGGGGGCATGGTGGGCTCTATGCAATCCGTGTATGCCCAAACACCGTGTAACACCGACTACCTCAACAACTCTACAATGTGACCCTTGGAGGTTTTTCATAGGAAGGACCAGATGGGGCCACTGAAAGTCTTGGGGTGGCACACCAAAACCAAAAACCATAACTGAATTTCAGGAAATCTATCATGCTGTGGCAGCATATCGGTTAGGAAAACATGTCAACATGAGAGTTATATAATGTGCAACTTTTGTCAGTTGGTTTTTCTAAACACAGCTTTAAAAAGTTTCTTCATTGGCAAGGGAAAGGCATAAAATGATTCTTTTGCCTCATAGCAAGTTATTTTCTGATAATAAAATAAACACACACACCTCGACACCATGAGATATTTCCTTCTTTATAGAGCTGTGTAGATTTAATTATTACTTCATGTCATCACAATTATTATTACTTCAACTTCTCACGTTGCGTGAATATGTGGCTTCATCCTGTCAGGAATGAACTTTGACAACTGGTATGGTGCATGACCACCTGGTACTCGTCCAGACTACTATACTGCTATTAAGTAAGTTACAAAACAGGCCAACTCTTCAATTGGTCAAAGTGAAGAGATCCTTCTACCACTGCTGTGTGATAAAGTAAAACCTGTACAAGAACGTCAAAACATCACTTGACTAAGACATTAAATGACAACAATATTAAGATTGTGGCTTGTTGTGTGCACACTGACTATCACTGTACATTTTACATGAGCGTGAGGGTCTCATAGGATTCCAGAACACAGAAAGGTAGTTCATCAGGGCAAAGGCACCTGTTCTAGATTTTTTTTTTCCCTTTCAACACACATACATGTACAATGGTGCACAAACAATCTCACACATACTCCTTCACACACCCTCTCTTTAAATCTCGGGGGAGCTGCCTGTGTACTCTATATTTATTATCAGGGGTGGCACTGTTGATAGATGAGATACCTACTCAATTACAAGGGCACAACATTGCCTTTCCAAGCTGATAGGGTGAAAAACTGGCTCCTTTCTTCTTCCCTTTGTTTTTTTCTCTCCATCCCTCCATCAAGAAGGGTGATATACAACAATGTTGGGGGATACATCTCTCCAACATGCTGAAATGGACCGCACCTCCAAAAGCAAGGGACAGACACAAGTGGGTCACATGGGAGAAGCGATTCGATTCAATTCACTTTTATATTTAGTATCAAATCATAACAAGAGTTATCTCAAGACACTTTACAGATAGTCAGTTTAGACCGCTCTCTATAATTTACAAAGACCCAACAATTCCAGTGATTCCCCCAAGAGCAAGCATTTAGTGCGACAGTGGCGAGGAAAATCTCCTTTTAGGAAGAAACCTCTGATGAGAAAAACTTCCTTTTAGGGAGAAACCTCGGACCGACCCAGGCTCCTGGTAGGTGGCGTCTACCGGTTGGGGGTCTGATAAACAATGGCAATAATAGAACTACGACTATAAATAGTAGTTAATGGCATAGCAGGGCAGTGCTGGGCATTACAGGGCGTAGCAGGGCACTGCAGAACGTAGCAGGGTGTAACAGGACATAGCAGGGTGTAGCAGGGCATGGCAGGGCATAGCAGGACGTAGCAGGGTGTAGCAGGGCATACCAGAGCATAGCAGGGCATGGCAGGGCATAGCAGGACATAGCAGGGTGTAGCAGGGCATACCAGAGCATAGCAGGACATAGCAGGGCGTACTATGGCACACCAGAGCATAGCCGGGCATAGCAGGACCTAGCAGGGTATATCAGGGCATAGCAGGGTGTGGAGCAGGACCATCGGGAAAGCTGCAACCATGATTTAAGTTCTACCCTAATCCATGGAAACATGCTGGGCAAAAAAAAAGACATGCGGGGAATAAGCTCCGCAGAGCTAAGTTAGTAACAAGCATTCATGGGACAAGGATGCACACAGATGGAAAGAGAGAGAAGAGAGAAGCTTAGTGTGTCAAAGGAAGTCCCCTGACAGTCTAAAACTATAACAGCGTAATTAAGAGAGACAGGGTAAAGAGATGGGGCTGGTCGGGCTAGAACTCTCCCTTGCCACGTCGGGCTGTACTGCCCTGTCTCCCTCTACTTTGATTATATCATTGATTATATGGTAGATTAATCTGTTCATCTATTCATCTTCAAGTATGAAAAGAAGAGAAGCAGAGAAGAGAAGTGGTGCTGCGTCTTGCAGAAATATACCCTCCCACGCCGCAACTCCTCACACCCTAACAATGAGCTTTATCAAAGAGGAGAGTTTTAAGTTTACTCTTAAATGTAGTGATGGTGTCTGCCTCCCGGACCCAGACCGGAAGCTGGTTCCACAGGAGAGGAGCCTGATAGCTGATGGCTCTGGCTCCCAGTCTACTTTTAGAGACTCTAGGAACCAAAAGTAACTCTGCAATCTGGGAGCGCAGTGCTCTAGTGGGACAATAGCTCTTTGAGATATGATGGTGCTTGACCATTTAGAGCTTTGTAGGTCAGAAGAAGGATTTTAAATTCAATCCTGTATTTTAAAGGAAGCCAATGCAGAGAAGCTAATACAGGAGAAATATGATCTCTTGTCAGAACACGCGCTGCAGCATTCTGGATGCAGTGATTTCCTTCAGCGTGGTATTCATCTTGAAAGGATGTCTTACTACCTTGTACGTATATAGGGCATAGTATGTTGAAAAAATACATGGTCTACACACACAGATACACACATTCAGCATGGACAGCGTGCATCTGCAGTCAGGGGGGCCCACGACGACATTAATCTCCATCCAGCTAAGATTTGTGAAGCCGAGAGATTGAGAGGAGGCCGATGATGCCGGCTGTTTCAAGGCGGACATTTTGGAAGCATGATGTTGAGCTATGTTCCTGCTGCCGGGCCGGGGGGGGAGGCATCGACATATAAAATGGTTGTAAATTTGCATGAGGGTCAATCCATCATCATAGGATGGGCGAGAGGGAGGATGGGGCCGATTGGGAGCGACAGAGAAGGCAAAGAGAGGGAGAGAGAGAGAGACTGTGGAAAGGCAGGAGAAAAAGGAGGGAGGAGGGCATGGAGGTTTTGGAGGAGGCGGTGCGCCATTGAGCAGGCGGCTTGGCTGTACGCTGCGGTGAGGCCGGCCCTCTCCTCCTCTCTGACAGATTCCTATTTAAGTGACTGTGAATGCAACAATTCCACAAATAATTTGTCAACCCGTGCACAGTTGAACTGGCTCTGAACCCAGCTCCCTCTCTCCATCTACTCCCACTCGCTTGCTCGCTCCCTTGCCAACTACACACACACCTACTGAAGGAAAAATATATAAGTAAATGTGCATAGTTGTAAGTAAACGTATACAAAATAGCCCCTTACTTTCTCTTTACTCTATTCAAATTAGGTTGTTTTTGTTGTGTTGTCTATATTAGAGCTGCAAAGTCACTGAATCACTGAATTAATTGGTAATTTATGTGATAATCAATCGGTTTGGGTCATTTTTTATGAAGAAAAGTTAAAATGTCTTTAATTCCAGCTACTTTAATGTAAATATGTTCTAGTTTCTTCACCCCTCTATGACAGGAAACTTAATATATTTGAGTTGTGGACAGGACAAGACATTTAAGTCGTCATCTTGGGCTCTGGAAAACATTTTTCACCATTTTCTGATATTAATTGAGAAAATATTCCACAGATATTCTACAGACCAACTGAAAATAATGGTAGTCTACATGCTGTGTCTGTAATGTATGTGTATTGAAATTCATAGAAGATAGATTTCCCTGAATGTAAGGGGTTTCCTAATTAGGGCCAGGCTGAACGCAAGCGATCACAGTAGTTAATACATCTAGTTATTACATTGTAGGATTTAACCAGATGACATATTGCAGAGAAAAAAATGTGATAAATGAGAAAAAATAAATAAGTCCTTCTATATAGGGCATGAGATGTTACATGTACTACAAAAGAGTTGTAAATACTTTGGATCTAACAAGTGAAAGAGATAATGGAACTATGGAATGGTGTCAGACTACTGATGATGTTTATTTAATAGATATTTTACACCATATGGTGGGCGCTGCCTGAGAAAGGTGTGAGAGAGAGAGAGAGAGAGAGAGAGAGCTGAGGGGAAATGGAGAAAAAGGCCTTAAGCAATGACTTCAGAGGGCATAGCAGAAAAGGGGGGAAAAGTGTTCATTCATCATTATTGTCATGGGCTTTGGCAAATGATAATAATTTGTCTTCATCCCTATTTTTAGACAATGAGCCACAATAGCCATTTTGGCCAGATGGGGAAGAGGGCCTGTGTGAGCAATACGCTACGTTTTCTTTGATGTCTTTTATATGGGATTTCTTAATTAGGACTCTCTGCCACCAGTGTCTATTTCAATGACACATTTAGATGTATGGATGTATATATAGCGCACATAGGCTCTCATTTCTTTTGCAACATGTTGTGCGTGATTTCTCATTGTCCACATTTTACTCATGCTTTGCAACAATTGGAACAACTTAACGATTGATTCACCCATGTATCTGCGCGGTTGACAACAGTGACTAAATGAATGCATCGTGACAAATAAAAGTACAAACGAAGTAACATAACAGCAACACACAAAACCATGATGTATATTATAGTAATTGAGTCCCTGGGGCAAACTGATTTCCCAAAAGCATATAACATACCTATCATCAAAAAAATGATAGACAGAAGAGAAGCATTGGCATGGGACATGAATGCTTTATTAAAAGTCAGGTGGTGTGTTGGGAGGGTGTGTGCTACATGAAGGGCCTGATGCGTTTGTCCCTGCTGAGCTTGTAGGGAGGTCACGGTGTGAACTAGGATGGATGAAGATAAATAGGACTAGGGCAGGACATATGGAGGAGGTATAATTGACATCTAATGTGCACGGTGACCCGGTGACTCGCAGGTTACCACCAGGCCACAGCTAAAACACTCGGCATTATTTGGCTGGGCTATAGATGCTTTGTTAACACTGCAATTATATCAGTAAAACAGTACAATTGCACCATATTATAGGACTCCAAGTTCTACTGACGCAAAGACATAAATCATTTTGAATATAATATGGAAGGGATCATTTTTGGTTGATACATTTAATGATACAGAAATAACCTTTGTGAAAACCAAACCAAATATATAAATAACCAAATATTCAGAGGTTTACATTTGTATTTATGTTGTGACAAAACTTTAATTCATCACATAATTACTGTATTTTAATTTATCACTGTGGTACACAACCATTCAATTACAATTACAGTTGTCATTTCATTAACATAAAATTAATATACTGTATGTGTGTGCATCTTAGTAGTGTGCAATATTTGGTATTGATCCGATACTGAGTGAATACAGGGCCAGTTTTGCCAATGCTTACAAATGTTAAGAATTTTTTGGAGCAGTTTTAGGTCTTTATTTGACAGGAGAGCTGAAGACATGAAAGGGGAGAGAGAGGGGGGGGATGACTTGCATTGAACCGCTGCCTTGACGAGTGAACCTCTTTATGGGCGCCCGCTCTACCAACTGAGCTATCTGGGCGCACACAGATACTTATTAATATTTAATGTGGATGCGTCATCAAATTGCTAAATCAGAATGAATTTTCATGTCCTTAAGTGTTCTTGTGATTTTACTGTTGGATTATTAATTACTTGAAACCCAGGAAAGAATTCTCATATGCTTGAATACGTACTGTATGTTGTGTCAACACTGTATCTTAGAGTCTTTTTACAATCACTTCCAGCCTGAAATCATAGCAACATGGTGCTCTTCTTCCTCTCTGCCATTCTTCTGCTCCGTCGTGTGTGTGTGTGTGTGTGTGTGTGTGTGTGTGTGTGTGTGTGTGTGTGCTGGCCGACGCCGGGCCTATGGGCTTGCTTGCTTGTTTGCCCGGCGCCGCTGAGTCACGTGATGGTACAACATCAAATCACAAGACAAAGGGGGAGGAGCAAAGTCTCCCTGCTCTGCGCTGTGACAGGACACAGATACAGACAGCCCGGTCGCCTCTTTGATGAAACCGCTGCGGTGCATACTGGAGAGGAACTGAAACTAAAGTATCGATCTCATCACACTGGTATTAATATCAATGCCAACGTTGGTATGGATGTTATTGATACCAACGTTGGTATGGATGTTATAGATACCAACGTTGGTATGGATGTTATAGATACCAACGTTGGTATGGATGTTATAGATACCAACGTTGGTATGGATATTATCGATATTTGGGTCGTTTTGTCCACCACTGGTGCATCTAGAGCTATGTTTCCATCCACATGTTTTCATCCAAATTAAGTGATATTGAATGAAAAATGCCTTATGGAAACAGTAAAATTCAATGGAATTTTATGAATATCGACCCAAAGGAAATACGTGCGGGCTCATTGGATTTTATCTTGATGGATATATGGCTTATGCAATCATCACTGATGGAAACATTATTTGCCGAATACATAATGAATTGCGATTAAGTTTTAGGTCATTTTATGATTGCAACCCTGCACCAAACAAAGAAGAAGAAGTTTTAGTTCATTTCCGCCTAGTGTTTCCTCTCTGTCTGCACACGTGGCGGGTGTCAACAAAAACAGATGGAAGTGGACGGACGAGGA
>NW_022605579.1:0-6835 GCF_008692095.1 Etheostoma spectabile | reverse complement strand
TTTTTGAATTTAATTTATCAGGAACTTGCGAAGGAAATGGCCGACAAAGGTTAAGACAAGCCGTGGGACGTCCTGCGGAGTCAATAGAAGGCGCTCAAACAGCGAGACATGTCTCTAAAAAGAGTTGTCTCGCAGCGATTCCGGAGGATAAATCAAAGGCAAGATGCATTTGCATCATCAGTGTTGATAGTGTCGTTGTTTTCTGTCTTTCTTTATTAGAATGAGTTTTTTTAAATCAAACTTCCGATGATTTGATTGACAAGTGGATGGAAACTTAGCTACTGTGTGCATTTGCTTCTGAATGTGTGTGTGTTGTTGCTCAACTGGTTCTGCACACCATACCCTACATTAAAACCGACCTTACAGGCCTTGCAAATGGGATAGTCTCTATTCTGGTAACTAGTAGACATTTAGTCCTACTCTGCCTTAATTTGCAGGTATATTAAAAAGATTTTAGGCTACAGCCACATTATGTTAGCTGGCCCGTCTTAGACTGCAGCTTGGCAAGTGCCCCTTGAATCGGGTTGTGGGTTTGAAAAAAGGTTAAGAGGTATGAAGTGTGTGCATGTTGGGTGTAGACTGTTTCATGATCAATCTGGCAACTCAGGTGACATCATACAAAGGTACATACAAAAAAATGGCATGAATCCGTGTCTGACGACTATTCAGAGTAAGTTTGAGGGCCTTGTAAACTACGGGAGTTTCCAGGGAGAAACCACAAAACAGGAAGAACATGGAGACCTTATGTAAGCCAAAATTCATCATTCAAGATACTTAAATGGTAGTACGGCTATGGCTCAACTCACGTAGATACATAGAAAGCTTTGAAAGCTCATTGCTGGATGCTAAATGTGAATAATCAGAAATAAATCGACTAGGATAGGACTCCAGTTTGGTAGTTTATTGCCACACAATGGACGTTTCGGCCAGCGCCCTTCCTCAGTGTGTGTATACGTGGTAATTGTGGAAGGGCGTTGTCAAAAAGAAAAGAAGCGCTCCTTTTCTCTGTCTCCCCATCAACAGTTTCTCTGTCTATAAACTATTTTCTGTTTTCATGTTAAAAAGAGGAATACAGATAATAAAACAATAGACAATAATAATTCTCTGCTCAACAGTGGTTAATTCCTCACGCTGGAATTGAAACACCAAGGGCAATTCAGAATGCTCTGAAATTACCTGAGAGAAACACTGGATAGGTGATGTCCCAACCAGACTTGGAATGAAGCTGGCATAACGTCAGGATTCCTATTTAGAGTAGCCTGAAAAAGAGAAGAATATGCCTTCTGAAAAAGAGAAGAATATGCCTTTACTAGCCTGAAAAAGTGTCAATATAGCCTTGGTTTCAAGGCCTTAATTTTAAAACCGTACATCAGAATGCTCTGAAATTATGTGAGAGACACACTGGATAGGTGATGTCTCCTCCAGACTTGGAATTAAGCTGGAATAACGTCAGGATTTCTATTTAGAGTAGCCTGAAAAAGAGAAGAATATGCCTTTACTAGCCTGAAAAAGTGTCAATATAGCCTTGGTTTCAAGGCCTTAATTTTAAACCGTACATCAGAATGCTCTGAAATTACCTGAGAGACACACTGGATAGGTGATGTCTCCTCCAGACTTGGAATGAAGCTGGAATAACGTCAGGATTCCTATTTAGAGTAGCCTGAAAAAGAGAAGAATATGCCTTTACTAGCCTGAAAATGTCAATATAGCCTTGGTTTCAAGGCCTAATTTAAAACCGTACATCAGAATGCTCTGAAATTACCTGAGAGAAACACTGGATAGGTGATGTCTCCTCCAGACTTGGAATGAAGCTGGAATAACGTCAGGATTTCTATTTAGAGTAGCCTGAAAAAGAGAAGAATATGCCTTTACTAGCCTGAAAAAGTGTCAATATAGCCTTGGTTTCAAGGCCTTAATTTTAAACCCTACATCAGACTGCTCTGAAATTATGTGACAGACACACCGGATAGGTGATGTCTCCTCCAGACTTGGAATTAAGCTGGAATAACGTCAGGATTTCTATTTAGAGTAGCCTGAAAAAGAAAAGAATATGCCTTTACTAGCCTGAAAAAGTGTCAATATAGCCTTGGTTTCAAGGCCTTAATTTTAAACCGTACATCGAATGCTCTGAAATTACCTGAGAGAAACACTGGATAGTGATGTCCCTCCAGACTTGGAATGAAGCTGGAATAACGTCAGGATTCTATTTAGAGTAGCCTGAAAAAGAAAGAAAATGCCTCTGAAAAAGTAAGAAATGCCTACTAGCCTGAAAAACTGTCATATAGCCTTGGTTTCAAGGCCTTAATTTTAAAACCGTACATCAGAATGCTCGAAATTACCTGAGGAAACACTGGATAGGTGATTGTCCCCACCAGACTTGGAATGAACTGGCATAACGTCAGGATTCCTATTTAGAGTAGCCTGAAAGAAAGAAATGCCTCTGAAAAGAGAAGAATATGCTTTTACTAGCCTAAAAGTGTCAATATGCCTTGGTTTCAAGGCCTTAATTTTAAAACAGTAACTCAAATGCTCTGAAATTACCTGGAGAAACACTTGATAGGTGATGTCTCCTCCAACTTGGAATTGAAGCTGGAATAACGTCAGGATTCTATTTGAGTAGCCTGAAAGAGAGAATATCCTTCTGAAAAATATAAGAATATGCCTTTACTAGCCTAAAAAGTGTCAATTAGCCTTGGTTTCAGGCCTTAATTTTAAACCCTACACAGATGCTCTGAATTACCTGAGAGAACACTGGATAGTTGATGTCTCCTCCAGACTTGGAATGAAGCTGGAATAACGTCAGGATTTCTATTTAGAGTACCTGAAAAAGAGAAGATATGCCTTACTAGCCTGAAAAAGTGTCATAGCCTGGTTTCAAGCCTTAATTTTAAAACCGTACATCAGAATGCTCTGAATTACCTGGAGAAACACTGGATAGTTGATTGTCCCACCAGACTTGGAATGAAGCTGGCAAACGTCAGGATTCCTATTTAGAGTAGCCTGAAAAAGAGAAGAATATGCCTTCTGAAAAAGAGAAGAATATGCCTTTACTAGCCTGAAAAAGTGTCAATATAGCCTTGGTTTCAAGGCCTTAATTTTAAAACCGTACATCAGAATGCTCTGAAATTATTTGACGACACACCGGATAGTGATGTCTCCTCCAGACTTTGATAGCTGGAAAACGTCAGATTTCTATTTAAACCTGAAAAAGAGAAGAATATGCCTTTACTAGCCTGAAAAAGTGTCAATATAGCCTTGGTTTCAAGGCCTTAATTTTAAAACTGTACATCAGAATGCTCTGAAATTACCTGGAGGAAACCTGATAGATGTCCCCTCCAGACTTGGAATTAAGCTGGAATAACGTCAGGATTCCTATTTAGAGTAGCCTGAAAAAGAGAAGAATAGCCTTCTGAAAAGAAGAATATGCCTTACTAGCCTGAAAAGTGTCAATATAGCCTTGGTTTCAAGGCCTTATTTTAAAACCCTACCAGACTGCTCTGAATTATGTGAAGACACACCGATAGTGATGTCTCCTCCAAGACTGGAATTAGCTGGAATAACGTCAGGATTCCTATTTAGAGTAGCCTGAAAAAGAGAAGAATGTGCCTTTACTAGCCTGAAAAAGTGTCAATATAGCCTTGGTTTCAAGGCCTTAATTTTAAAACTGTACATCAGAATGCTCTGAAATTACCTGAGAGACACACTGGATAGGTGATGTCCCACCAGACTTGGAATGAAGCTGGAATAACGTCAGGATTCCTTTTTAGAGTAGCCTGAAAAAGAGAAGAATATGCCTTCTGAAAAAGAGAAGAATATGCCTTTACTAGCCTGAAAAAGTGTCAATATAGCCTTGGTTTCAAGGCCTTAATTTAAAACCGTACATCAGAATGCTCTGAAATTATGTGAGAGACACACTGGATAGGTGATGTCTCCTCCAGACTTGGAATTACGCTGGAATAACGTCAGGATTTCTATTTAGAGTAGCCTGAAAAAGAAAAGAATATGCCTTTACTAGCCTGAAAAAGTGTCAATATAGCCTTGGTTTCAAGGCCTTAATTTTAAAACCTACATCGACTGCCTGAAATTATTTGACGACACACCGGATAGGTGATGTCTCCTCCAGACTTTGATTAAGCTGGAATAACGTCAGGATTTCTATTATATTAGCCTGAAAAGAGAAGATATGCCTTTACTAGCCTGAAAAAGTGTCAATATAGCCTTGGTTTCAAGGCCTTAATTTTAAAACTGTACATCAGAATGCTCTGAAATTACCTGAGAGAAACACTGATAGGTGATGTCCCACCAGACTGGATTAAGCTGGCATAACTCAGGATTCTATTTAGAGTAGCCTGAAAAGAGAAGAATATGCCTTCTGAAAAAGAGAAGATATGCCTTTACTACCTGAAAGTGTCAATATAGCCTTGGTTTCAAGGCCTTAATTTAAACCTACATCGATGCTCTGAATTATGTGAGACACACCGATAGGTGATGTCTCCTCCAGACTGGAATTAGCTGGAATAACGTCAGGATTTCTATTTAGAGTAGCCTGAAAAAGAGAAGAATATGCCTTTACTAGCCTGAAAAAGTGTCATATAAGCCTTGGTTTCAAGGCCTTATTTTTAAACTGTACATCAGATGCTCTGAATTCCTGAGAGAAACACTGGATGTGATGTCCACCAGACTTGGAATGAAGCTGGATAACGTCAGGATTCCTATTTAAGTAGCCTGAAAAAGAGAAAATATGCCTTCTAAAAGTAAAAATGCCTTTACTAGCCTGAAAACTGTCAATATAGCCTTGGTTTCAAGGCCTTAATTTTAAACCGTACATCAAATGCTCTGAAATTACCGAAGAAACACTGGATAGGTGATTTCCCCCCAGACTTAAGAAGCTGGCATAACGTCAGGATTCTATTTAAGTAGCCTGAAAAGAGAAGAATATGCCTTCTGAAAAAGAAGAATATGCCTTTACTAGCCTGAAAAAGTGTCAATATAGCCTTGGTTTCAAGGCCTTAATTTTAAAACCGTAACTCGATCTCTTAATTACCTGGGAAACACTTGATAGGTGATGTCTCCTCCAGACTTGGATTGAAGCTGGATAACGTCAGGATTCTATTTGAGTAGCCTGAAAAAGAGAAGAATATCCTTCTGAAAAAAAAATCTTTACTAGCCTGAAAAAGTGTCAATATACCTTTGTTCAAGGCCTTAATTTTAACCGTAAATCAGAATGCTCTGAATACCTGAGAGAAACACTGGTAGGTGATGTCTCCCCAGACTTGGAATAAGCTGGATAACGTCAGGATTTCTATTAGAGTAGCCTGAAAAAGAGAAGAATATGCCTTTACTAGCCTGAAAAAGTTCAATATAGCCTTGGTTTCAAGGCCTTAATTTTAAAACGTACATCAGAATGCTCTAAATTACTGAGAGAAACACTGATAGGTGATGTCCCAACAGACTTGGAATGAACTCGCATAACGTCAGGATTCCTATTTAGAGTACCTGAAAAAGAGAAAAATGCCTTCTGAAAAGAAAGAATATGCCTTTACTAGCCTAAAGTGTCAATATAGCCTTGGTTTCAAGGCCTTAATTTTAAACCCGTACATCAGAATGCTCTGAAATTACCTGAGAGAACACTGGATAGTGATGTCCCAACCAGACTTGGAATGAAGCTGGCAATAACGTCAGGATTCTATTAGAGTAGCCTGAAAAAAGAAAAGAATATGCCTTTACTAGCCTGAAAAAGTGTCAATATAGCCTTGGTTTCAAGGCCTTAATTTAAAACTGACATCAAATGCTCTAAATTACCTGAGAGAAACCTGATAGGTGATGTCCCACCAGACTTGGAATTAAGCTGGATAACGTCAGGATTCCTATTAGAGTAGCCGAAAAAGAGAGAATATGCCTCTGAAAAGAGAAGAATATGCCTTTACTAGCCGAAAAAGTGTCAATATGCCTGGTTTCAAGGCCTTAATTTTAAACCTTACATCAGAAGCTCTGAAATTACCTGAGAGAAACACTGGATAGGTGATGTCCAACCAGACTTGGATGAAGCTGGCATAACGTCAGGATTCTATTTAGAGTAGCCTGAAAAAGAGAAGAATTGCCTTCTGAAAAAGAAAGATATGCCTTTACTAGCCTGAAAAAGTGTCAATATACCTTGGTTTCAGGCTTTAATTTTAAACCGTACATCAATGCTTGAAATTTGTGAGAGACACACTGGATAGTGATGTCTCTCCGACTGGAATGAAGCTGCATAACGTCAGGATTCCTATTTGAGTAGCCTGAAAAGAAAGATAGCCTTCTAAAAAGGAAGAATAGCCTTACTAGCCTGAAAAATGTGTCAATATAGCCTTGGTTTCAGCCTTAATTTAAACCCTACATCAGACTGCTCTGAAATTATGTGAAGACACACGGATGGGTGATGTCTCCTCCAGACTTGGAATAAGCTGGAATAACGTGGATTCTATTTAGAGTAGCCTGAAAAAGAGAAGATATGCCTTTACTAGCCTGAAAAATGTCAATATAGCCTTGGTTTCAAGGCCTTAATTTTAAAACCCGTACTCAAATGCTCTGAAATTACCTGAGAGAAACACTGGATAGGTGATTTCCCACCAGACTTGGAATGAAGCTGGCATACGTCAGGATTCCTATTTAGAGTAGCCTGAAAAAGAGAAGAATATGCCTTTTACGCCTGAAAAGTGTCATATAGCCTGGTTTCAAGGCCTTAATTTTAAAACCGTACATCAGACTGCTCTGAAATTATGTGACAGACACACTGGATAGGTGATGTCTCCTCCAGACTTGGAATTAAGCTGGAATAACGTCAGTTTCTATTTAG